>NW_027516087.1:0-65907 GCF_048772815.1 Callospermophilus lateralis
AAGTTCCAAGAAATTACGAGTTTCCGAAATACCAGCAAATATTTTTTCACCCAATCTTGGTGATACGTGGTGCTAATGACAAGTACACAAATCGCACTTGGCTCACCAAATTTTGTTCTTCTAGGTTGAAGCGTTCGTCTACAGTAGCAGTTTTTATATTTAGATTTCACTCTCTCTCTCCTATATAGATAGATGAATTTGGAACTCTAAATCAAACATGGTTTGTAGTAGCTCTTTGAAACTTGACAAAATAAAGTAGTTTTCTGTTTTTTCTCAATGGTTTGTTTCCTCTTCAAGTAGCCCTAGGCACAGACTGTGGAAAAGCACTTTCATTGAGAGGGGTTGCCAAGCTTCCAAGAAATTACGAGTTTCCGAAGTACCAGTAAATATTTTTCACCCATTCGTGATGACACTTGGTGGTAATCATCAGTACACAAATCCCACTTGGCTCACCAAATTTTCTTCTTCTAGGTTGAAGCGTTCGTCTACAGTAGCAGTTTTTATATTTAGGTTTCACTCTGTTCTCTCCTATATAGATAGATAAATTTGGAACTCTAAATCCAACATGGTTTGTGGTAGCTCTTTGAAAATAGACAAAATAAAGGAGTTCTCAGTTTTGTCTCTATGGTTTGCTTCCTCTTCAAGTAGCCCTAGGCACAGAATGTGGAAAAGCACTTTCATTGAAAGGGGTTGTCAAGCTTCCAAGAAATTACGATTTTCCTATATACCAGTGAATATTTTTTCACCCAAACTTGATGATACGTGGTGGAAATGACAAGTACACAAATCCCACTTGGCTCACCAAATTTTGTTCTTCTAGGTTGAAGAGTTCGTCTACAGATGCTGTTTGTATATTTAGGTTTCCCTCTGTTCTCTCCTATATAGATAGATAAATTTGGAACTCTAAATCCAACATGGTTTGTAGTAGCTCTTTGCAACTTGACAAAATAAAGGAGTTCTCAGTTTTGTATTAATTGTTTGTGTCCTCTTCAAGTAACCCTAGGCACAGACTGTGGAAAAGCACTTTCATTGAGAGGGGTTGCCAAGCTTCTAAGAAATAACGAGTTTCCGAAATACCAGCAAATATTTTTCACCCAATCGTGATGATACATGGTGGTAATCATCAGTACACAAATCCCACTTGGCTCACCAAACTTTCTTCTTCTAGGTTGAAGCATTCGTCTACAGTAGCAGTTTTTATATTTAGGTTTCACTCTGTTCTCTCCTATATAGATAGATGAATTTGGAACTCTAAATCCAACATGGTTTGTGGTAGCTCTTTGAAAATAGACAAAATAAAGTAGTTCTCTGTTTTGTCTCTATTTTTTGTGACCTCTTCAAGTAGCCCTAGGCACAGACTGTGGAAAAGCACTTTCATTGAGAGGGGTTGCCAAGCTTCTAAGAAAACAACGAGTTTCTGAAATACCAGCAACTATTTTTTCTCCCAATCTTGATGATACGTGGTGGTAATGATCAGTACACAAACCTCACTTGGCTCACCAAATTTTGTTCTTCTAGGTTGAAGCGTTCGTCTACAGGAGCAGTGTTTATATTTAGGTTTCACTCTGTTCTCTCCTATATACATAGATGAATTTGGAACTCTAAATCCAACATGGTTTGTAGTAGCTCTATGAAACTTGACAAAATAAAGCAGTTCTCAGTTTTGTCTCTATGGTTTGTGTCCTCTTCAAGTAGCCATAGGCACAGACTGAGGAAAAGCACTTTCATTGAGAGGGGTTGCCAAGCTTCTAAGAAATAACGAGTTTCCGAAATACCAGCAAATATTTTTTCATCAAACTTGATGATACGTGGTGGTAATGATCAGTACACAAATCCCACTTGGCTCACCAAATTTTATTCTTCTTGGTTGAAGCATTCGTCTACAGTAGCAGTTTTTATATTTAGGTTTCCCTCTGTTCTCTCCTATATTGATAGATGAAATTGAAACTCTAAATCCAACATGGTTTGTAGTAGCTCTTTGAAACTTGACAAAATAAAGTACTTTTCAGTTTTGTCTCTATGGTTTGTTTCCTCTTCAAGTATCCCTAGGCACAGACTGTGGAAAAGCAATTTCATTGAGAGGGGTTGCCAAGCTTCTAAGAAATTACGAATTTCCGAAATACCAGCAAATAGTTTTTCACCCAATCTTGATGATACTTGGTGGTACTTATCAGTACACAAATCCCCCTTGGCTCACCAAATTTTGTTCTTCTTGGTTGAAGCGTTCGTCTACAGTAGCAGTTTTTATATTTAGGTTTCCCCCTGTTCTCTCCTATATAGATAGATGAATTGGAACTCTAAATCCAACATGGTTTGTAGTAGCTCATTGAAACTTGACAAAAAAAAGTAGTTCTCAGTTTTGTCTCTATGGTTTGTTTCCTCTTCAAGTAGCCCTAAGCAGAGACTGTGGAAAAGCACTTTCATTAAAATGTGTTGCCAAGTTCCAAGAAATTACGAGTTTCCGAAATACCAGCAAATATTTTTTCACCCAATCTTGATGATACGTGGTGCTAATGACAAGTACACAAATCGCACTTGGCTCACCAAATTTTGTTCTTCTGGGTTGAAGCGTTCGTCTACAGTAGCAGTTTTTATATTTAGATTTCACTCTCTCTCTCCTATATAGATAGATGAATTTGGAACTCTAAATCCAACATGGTTTGTAGTAGCTGCTTGAAACTTGACAAAATAAAGGAGTTCTCAGTTTTGTCTCTATGGTTTGTTTCCTCTTCACGTAGCCCTAGGCACTGACTGTGGAAAAGCACTTTCATTAAGAGGGGTTGCCAAGCTTCTAAGAAATAACGAGTTTCCGAAATACCAGCAAATATTTTTTCACCCAATCTTGATGATACTTGGTGGTAATGATCAGTACATAAATCCCACTTGGCTGACCAAATTTTGTTTTTCTAGGTTGATGCGTTCGTCTACAGTAGCAGTTTTTATATTTAGGTTTCCCTTTGTTCTCTCCTATATAGATCGATGAGTTGGAACTCTAAATCCAACATGGTTTGTAGTAGCTCATTGAAACTTGACAAAAAAAAGTAGTTCTCAGTTTTGTCTCTATGGTTTGTTTCCTCTTCAAGTAGCCCTAAGCAGAGACTGTGGAAAAGCACTTTCATTAAAAGGGGTTGCCAAGTTCCAAGAAATTACGAGTTTCCGAAATACCAGCAAATATTTTTTCACCCAATCTTGATGATACGTGGTGCTAATGACAAGTACACAAATCGCCCTTGGCTCACCAAATTTTGTTCTTCTAGGTTGAAGCGTTCGTCTACAGTAGCAGTTTTTATATTTAGATTTCACTCTCTCTCTCCTATATAGATAGATGAATTTGGAACACTAAATCAAACATGGTTTGTAGTAGCTCTTTGAAACTTGACAAAATAAAGTAGTTTTCAGTTTTGTCTCTATGGTTTGTTTCCTCTTCAAGTAGCCCTAGGCACAGACTGTGGAAAAGCACTTTCATTGAAAGGGGTTGCCAAGCTTCTAAAAAATAACCAGGTTCCGAAATACCAGCAAATATTTTTTCAACCAATCTTGATGATACTTGGTGGTAATGATCAGTACACAATTCCCACTTGGCTCACCAAATTTTGTTGTTCTAAGTTGAAGCGTTCGTCTACAGGAACAGTGTTTATATTTAGGTTTCACTCTGTTCTCTCCTATATAGATAGATGAATTTGGAACTCTAAATCCAACATGGTTTGTAGTAGCTCTTTGAAACTAGACAAAATAAGGAGTTCTCAGGTTTGTCTCTATGGTTTGTTTCCTCTTCAAGTATCCCTAGGCACAGACTGTGGAAAAGCACTTTCATTGAGAGGGTTTGCCAAGCTTCTAAGAAATAACGAGTTTCTGAAATACCAGCAAATATTTTTTCAACCAGTCTTGATGATACTTGGAGGTATTGATCAGTCCACAAATCCCACTTGGCTCACCAAATTTTGTCTTTCTTGGTTGAAGCGTTCGTCTACAGGAGCAGTGTTTATATTTAGGTTTCACTCTGTTCTCTCCTGTGTAGATAGATAAATTTGTAACTCTAAATCCAACATGGTTTGTAGTAGCTTTTTGAAATTTGAAAAGTAAAGGAGTTCTCAGATTTTTCTTTTTGCTTTGTTTCCTCTTCAAGTAGCCCTAAGCAGAGACTGTGGAAAAGCACTTTCATTGAAAGGGGTTGCCAAGCTTCCAAGCAATTACGAGTTTCCGAAATACCAGCAAATATTTTTTCACCCAATCTTGATGATACGTGGTGGTAATGACAAGTACACAAATCCCACTTGATCACCAAATTTTTTTGATCTAGGTTGAAACGTTCATTTGCAGTAGCAGTTTTCATTTTTAGGTATCACTCTGTTCTCTCCTATATAGATAGATGAATTTGGAACTCTAAATCCAACATGATTTGTAGCAGCTCTTTGAAACTTGACAAGATAAAGGAGTTCTCAGTTTTTTCTCTATGGTTTGTTTCCACTTCCAGTATCCCTAGGCACAGACTGTGAAAAAGCACTTTCATTGAGAGAATTTCCAACCTTCTAAAAATAACGAGTTTCCAAAATACCAGCAAATATTTTTTCACCCAATCTTGATGATACGTGGTGGTAATGATCAGTACACACATCCCACTTGGCTCATCTAATTTTGTTGTTCTAGGTTGAAGCCTTCATTTACAGTAGCAGTTTTTATTTTTAGCTTTCACTCTGTTCTCTCCTATATAGATAGATGAATTTGGAACTCTAAATCCAACATGGTTTGTAGTAGCTCTTTGAAACTTGACGAAAAAAAGTACTTCTCAGTTTTGTCCCTATGGTTTGTTTTCTCTTCAAGTAGCCCTAAGCAGAGACTGTAAAAAAGCACTTTCATTGAAAGCGGTTGCCAAGCTTCCAGGAAAATACGTGTTACCGAAAGCAGCAAAGATTTTTTCACCCAATCTTGATGATACATGGTGGTAATGATCAGTACACATATCCCACTTGGCTCACCAAATTTTGTTCTTGTAGGTTGAAGCGTTCGTCTACAGGAGAGTGTTTATATTTAGATTTCACTCTGTTCTCTCCTGTGTAGATAGATGAATTTGGAACTCTAAATCCAACATGGTATGTAGTAGCTTTTTGAAATTTGAAAAGATAAAGGAGTTCTCAGTTTTGTCTTTATGGTTTGTTTCCTCTTCAAGTGGCCCTAAGCAGAGACCGTGGAAAAGCACTTTCATTGAGAGGGGTTGCCAAGCTTCTAAGAAATTATGAGTTTCTGAAATACCAGCAAATATTTTTTCACCCAATCTTGATGATACGTGGTGGTAATGACAAGTACACAAATCCCACTTGGCTCACCAAATTTTGTTCTTCTAAGTTGAAGCGTTCGTTTTCAGTAGCAGTTTTTATTTTTAGGTATCACTCTGTTCTCTCCTATATAGATAGATGAATTTGGAACTCTAAATCCAACCTGGTTTGTAGTAGCTCTTTGAAACCTGACAAAATAAAAGAGTTCTCAGTTTTGTCTCTATGGTTTGTTTCCTCTACACGTAGCCCTAGGCACAGACTGTGGAAAAGCACTTTCATTAAGAGGGGTTGCCAAGCTTCTAAGAAATAACGAGTTTCCGAAATACAAGCAAATATTTTTTCACCCAATCTTGATGATACTTGGTGGTAATGATCAGTACATAAATCCCACTTGGCTGACCAAATTTTGTTTTTCTAGGTTGATGCGTTCGTCTACAGTAGCAGTTTTTATATTTAGGTTTCCCTTTGTTCTCTCCTATATAGATAGATGAATTGGAACTCTAAATCCAACATGGTTTGTAGTAGCTCATTGAAACTTGACAAAAAAAAAGTAGTTCTCAGTTTTGTCTCTATGGTTTGTTTCCTCTTCAAGTAGCCCTAAGCAGAGACTGTGGAAAAGCACTTTCATTAAAAGGGGTTGCCAAGTTCCAAGAAATTACGAGTTTCCGAAATACCAGCAAATATTTTTTCACCCAATCTTGATGATACGTGGTGCTAATGACAAGTACACAAATCGCACTTGGCTCACCAAATTTTGTTCTTCTAGGTTGAAGCGTTCGTCTACAGTAGCAGTTTTTATATTTAGATTTCACTCTCTCTCTCCTATATAGATAGATGAATTTGGAACTCTAAATCAAACATGGTTTGTAGTCTCTTTGAAACTTGACAAAATAAAGTAGTTTTCTGTTTTTTCTCAATGGTTTGTTTCCTCTTCAAGTAGCCCTAGGCACAGACTGTGGAAAAGCACTTGCATTGAGAGGGGTTGCCAAGCTTCCAAGAAATTACGAGTTTCCGAAATACCAGTAAATATTTTTTCACCCAAACTTGATGATACGTGGTGGTAATGATCAGTACACAAATCCCACTTGGCTCACCAAATTTTATTCTTCTTGGTTGAGGCGTTCGTCCACAGTAGCAGTTTTTATATTTAGGTTTCCCTCTGTTCTGCCTATATAGATAGATGAATTTGGAACTCTAAATCCAACATGGTTTGTAGTAGCTCTTGGAAACTTGACAAAATGAAGGAGTTCTCAGTTTTGTCTCTATGGTTTGTTTCCTCTTCAAGTAGCCCTAGGCACAGACTGTGGAAAAGCACTTTAATTGAGAGAGTTTGCCAAGCTTCTAAGAAATAACGAGTTTCTGAAATACCAGCAAATATTTTTTCAACCAATCTTGATGATACTTGGTGGTATTGATCAGTCCACAAATCCCACTTGGCTCACCAAATTTTGTCTTTCTTGGTTGAAGCGTTCGTCTACAGCAGCAGTTTTATATTTAGGTTTTCCTCTTTTATCTCCTATATAGACAGATGAATTTGGAACTCTAAATTCAACATGGTTTGTAGTAGCTCTTTGAAACTTGACAAAAAAAAGTTGTTCTCAGTTTTCTTTCTATGGTTTGTTTCCTCTTCAAGTACCATAAGCAGAGACTGTGGTCAAGCCCTTTCATTGAAAGGGGGTTGCCAAGTTCCAAGAAATTACGAGTTTCCGAAATACCAGCAAATATTTTTTCACCCAATCTTGATGATACGTGGTGCTAATGACAAGTACACAAATCGCACTTGGCTCACCAAATTTTGTTCTTCTAGGATGAAGCGTTCCTCAACAGTATCAGTTTTTATATTTAGGTTTGACTCTGTTCTCTCCTATATAGATAGATGAATTTGGAACTCTAAATCCAACATGGTTTGTAGTAGCTCTTTGAAACTTGACAAGATAAAGGAGTTCTCAGTTTTGTCTCTATGGTTTGTTTCCTCTTCAAGTAGCCCTAGGCACAGACTGGGGAAAAGCACTTTCATTGAGAGCGGTTGCCAATCTTCCAAGAAATTACGAGTTTCCGAAATACCAGCAAATATTTTTTCAACCAATCTTGATGATACGTGTTGGTAATGACAAGTACACAAATCCCACTAGGCTCACCAAATTTTGTTCTTATAAGTTGAAGTGTTCGTTTACAGTAGCAGTTTTTTTATTTTTAGGTTTCACTCTGTTCTCTCCTATATACATAGATGAATTTGGAACTCTAAATCCAACATGGTTTGTAGTAGCTCTTTGAAACTTGACAAAATAAAGTAGTTTTCAGTTTTGTCTCTATGGTTTGTTTCCTCTTCAAGTAGCCCTAGGCACACACTGGAAAAGCACTTTCATTTTGAAGGGTTGCCAAGCTTCTAAAAAATAACGAGTTTCCGAAATACCAGCAAATATTTTTTCGCACAATCTTGATGATCCTTGGTGGTAATGATCAGTACACAAATCCCTCTTGGCTCACCAAATTTTGTTCTTCTAGGTTGAAGCGTTCGTCTACAGTAGAGTTTTTATTTTTAGGTATCACTCTTTTCTCTCCTATATAGATAGATGAATTTTTAACTCTAAATCCAACATGGTTTGTAGTAGCTCTTGGAAACTTGACAAAATAAAGGAGTTCTCAGTTTTGTCTCTATGATTTGTTTCCTCTTCAAGTATCCCTAGGCACAGACTGTGGAAAAGCACTTTTATTTAGAGGGGTTGCCAAGCTTCCAAGAAACTACGAGTTTCCGAAATACCAGCAAATATTTTTTCACCTAATCATGATGATACGTGGTGGTAATGATCAGTACACATTTCCCACTTGGCTCACCAAATTTTGATCTTCTAGGTTGAAGCGTTCGTCTACAGGAGCAGTGTTTATATTTAGGTTTCACTCTGTTCTCTCCTGTGTAGATAGATAAATTTGGAACTCTAAATCCAACATGGTTTGTAGTAGCTTTTTGAAATTTGAAAAGTAAAGGAGTTCTCAGTTTTTTATTTTTGGTTTGTTTCCTCTTCAAGTAGCCCTAAGCAGAGACTGTGGAAAAGCACTTTCATTGAAAGGGGTTGCCAAGCTTCCAAGCAATTACGAGTTTCCGAAATACCAGCAAATATTTTTTCACCCAATCTTGATGATACGTGGTGGTAATGACAAGTACACAAATCCCACTTGATCAACAAATTTTTTTGATCTAGGTTGAAGCATTCCTTTGCAGTAGCAGTTTTCATTTTTAGGTTTCACTCTGTTCTCTCCTATATAGATAGATGAATTTGGAACTCTAAATCCAACATGATTTGTAGCAGCTCTTTGAAACTTGACAAGATAAAGGAGTTCTCAGTTTTTTCTCTATGGTTTGTTTCCACTTCCAGTATCCCTAGGCACAGACTGTGAAAAAGCACTTTCATTGAGAGAATTTCCAACCTTCTAAGAAATAACGAGTTTCCAAAATACCAGCAAATATTTTTTCACCCAATCTTGATGATACGTGGTGGTAATGATCAGTACACACATCCCACTTGGCTCATCAAATTTTGTTGTTCTAGGTTGAAGCCTTCATTTACAGTAGCAGTTTTTATTTTTAGGTTTCACTGTGTTCTCTCCTATATAGATAGATGAATTTGGAACTCTAAATCCAACATGGTTTGTAGTAGCTCTTTGAAACTTGACGAAAAAAAGTACTTCTCAGTTTTGTCTCTATGGTTTGTTTCCTCTTCAAGTAGCCCTAAGAAGAGACTGTGGAAAAGCATTTTCATTGAAAGGGGTTGCCAAGCTTCCAAGAAATTACGAGTTTCCCAAATACCAGCAAATATTTTTTCACCCAATCTTGACGAAACGTGGTGGTAATGACAAGTACACAAATCCCATTTGGCTCACTGAATTTTTTTGCTCTAGGTTGAAGCGTTCATTTGCAGTAGCAGTTTTCATTTTTAGGTCTCACTCTGTTCTCTCCTATATTGATAGATGAATTTGGAACTCTAAATCCAACATGGTTTGTAGTAGCTCTTTGAAACTTGACGAAAAAAAGTAGTTCTCAGTTTTGTTTTTTTGGTTTGTTTCCTCTTCAAGTAGCCCTAAGCAGAGACTGTGGAAAAGCACTTTCATTGAAAGCGGTTGCCAAGCTTCCAAGAAATTATGATTTTCCGAAACACCAGCAAACATTTTTTCACCCAATCTTGATTATACTTGGTGGTAATGATCAGTACACATATCCCACTTGGCTCACCAAATTTTGTTCTTCTAGGTTGAAGCGTTTGTCTACAGGAGCATTGTTTATATTTAGGTTTCACTCTGTTCTCTCCTATATAGATAGATGAATTTGGAACTCTAAATCCAACATGGTTTGTAGTAGCTCTTTGAAACTTGACAAAATAAAGGCCTTCTCAGTTTTGTCTTTATTGTTTGTGTCCTCTTCAAAAGCCCTAGGCACAGACTGTGGAAAAGCACTTTCATTGAAAGGGGTTGCCAAGCTTCTAAAAAATAACCAGTTTCCGAAATACCAGCAAATATTTTTTCACCCAATCTTGATGATACTTGGTGGTAATGATCAGTACACAATTCCCACTTGGCTCACCAAATTTTGTTGTTCTAAGTTGAAGCGTTCGTCTACAGGAACAGTGTTTATATTTAGGTTTCACTCTGTTCTCTCCTATATAGATAGATGAATTTGGAACTCTAAATCCAACATGGTTTGTAGTAGCTCTTTGAAACTTGACAAAATAAGGAGTTCTCAGGTTTGTCTCTATGGTTTGTTTCCTCTTCAAGTAGCCCTAGGCACAGACTCTGGAAAAGCACTTTAATTGAAAGGGGTTGTCAAGCTTCCAAGAAATTACGAGTTTCCGAAATACCAGCGAATATTTTTTCACCCAATCTTGATGATACGTGGTGGTAATGACAAGTACACAAATCCCACTTGGCTCACCCAATTTTGTTGTTCTAGGTTGAAGCGTTCATTTATAGTAGCAGTTTTTATTTTTAGGTTTCACTCTTTTTCCTCCTATATAGATAGATGAATTTGGAACTCTAAATCCAACATGGTTTGTAGTAGCTCTTTGAAACTTGACAAAATAAAGGAGTTCTCAGTTTTGTCTCTACGGTTTGTTTCCTCTTCAAGTAGCCCTAAGCAGAGACTGTGGAAAAGCACTTTCATTGAAAGGGGTTGCCAAGCTTCCAAGAAATTCTGAGTTTCCGAAATACCAGCAAATATTTTTTCACCCAATCTTGATTATACTTGGTGGTACTGATCAGTACACAAATCCCACTTGGCTCACCAAATTTTATTCTTCTCGGTTGAAGCGTTCGTCTACAGTGGCAGTTTTTATTTTTAGGTTTCACAATTTTTCCTCCTTTATAGATAGATGAATTTGGAACTCTAGATCCAACATGATTTGTAGTAGCACTTTGAAACTTGACAAAATAAAGGAGTTCTCAGTTTTGTGTTTATTGTTTGTGTCCTCTTCAAGTAGCCCTAGGCACAGACTGTGGAAAAGCACTTTCATTGAGAGGGGTTGCCAAGCTTCTAAGAAATAACGAGTTTCCGAAATACCAGCAAATATTTTTTCACCCAATCTTGATGATACTTGGTGGTGATGATCAGTACACAAATCCCACTTGGCTCACCAAATTTTGTTCTTCTAGGTTTAAGCGTTTGTCTACAGGAGCAGTGTTTATATTTATTTTTCACACTGTTCTCTCCTATATAGATAGATGAATTTGGAACTCTAAATTCAACATGGTTTGTAGTAGCTCTTTAAAACTTGACTAAATAAAGGAGTTCTTAGTTTTGTCTCTATGGTTTGTTTCCTCTTCAAGTAGCCCTAGGCACAGACTGTGGAAAAGCACTTTCATTGAGAGGGGTTGCCAAGCTTCCTAGAAATAACGAGTTTCATAAATACCAGTAAATATTTTTCACCCATTCGTGATGACACTTGGTGGTAATCATCAGTACACAAATCCCACTTGGCTCACCAAATTTTCTTCTTCTAGGTTGAAGCGTTCGTCTACAGTAGCAGTTTTTATATTTAGGTTTCACTCTGTTCTCTCCTATATAGATAGATAAATTTGGAACTCTAAATCCAACATGGTTTGTGGTAGCTCTTTGAAAATAGACAAAATAAAGGAGTTCTCAGTTTTGTCTCTATGGTTTGCTTCCTCTTCAAGTAGCCCTAGGCACAGAATGTGGAAAAGCACTTTCATTGAAAGGGGTTGTCAAGCTTCCAAGAAATTACGATTTTCCTATATACCAGTGAATATTTTTTCACCCAAACTTGATGATACGTGGTGGAAATGACAAGTACACAAATCCCACTTGGCTCACCAAATTTTGTTCTTCTAGGTTGAAGAGTTCGTCTACAGATGCTGTTTGTATATTTAGGTTTCCCTCTGTTCTCTCCTATATAGATAGATAAATTTGGAACTCTAAATCCAACATGGTTTGTAGTAGCTCTTTGCAACTTGACAAAATAAAGGAGTTCTCAGTTTTGTATTAATTGTTTGTGTCCTCTTCAAGTAACCCTAGGCACAGACTGTGGAAAAGCACTTTCATTGAGAGGGGTTGCCAAGCTTCTAAGAAATAACGAGTTTCCGAAATACCAGCAAATATTTTTCACCCAATCGTGATGATACTTGGTGGTAATCATCAGTACACAAATCCCACTTGGCTCACCAAACTTTCTTCTTCTAGGTTGAAGCATTCGTCTACAGTAGCAGTTTTTATATTTAGGTTTCACTCTGTTCTCTCCTATATAGATAGATGAATTTGGAACTCTAAATCCAACATGGTTTGTAGTAGCTCTTGGAAACTTGACAAAATAAAGGAGTTCTCAGTTTTGTCTCTATGATTTGTTTCCTCTTCAAGTATCCCTAGGCACAGACTGTGGAAAAGCACTTTTATTTAGAGGGGTTGCCAAGCTTCCAAGAAACTACGAGTTTCCGAAATACCAGCAAATATTTTTTCACCTAATCATGATGATACGTGGTGGTAATGATCAGTACACATTTCCCACTTGGCTCACCAAATTTTGATCTTCTAGGTTGAAGCGTTCGTCTACAGGAGCAGTGTTTATATTTAGGTTTCACTCTGTTCTCTCCTGTGTAGATAGATAAATTTGGAACTCTAAATCCAACATGGTTTGTAGTAGATTTTTGAAATTTGAAAAGTAAAGGAGTTCTCAGTTTTTTATTTTTGGTTTGTTTCCTCTTCAAGTAGCCCTAAGCAGAGACTGTGGAAAAGCACTTTCATTGAAAGGGGTTGCCAAGCTTCCAAGCAATTACGAGTTTCCGAAATACCAGCAAATATTTTTTCACCCAATCTTGATGATACGTGGTGGTAATGACAAGTACACAAATCCCACTTGATCAACAAATTTTTTTGATCTAGGTTGAAGCATTCCTTTGCAGTAGCAGTTTTCATTTTTAGGTTTCACTCTGTTCTCTCCTATATAGATAGATGAATTTGGAACTCTAAATCCAACATGATTTGTAGCAGCTCTTTGAAACTTGACAAGATAAAGGAGTTCTCAGTTTTGTCTCTATGGTTTGTTTCCACTTCCAGTATCCCTAGGAACAGACTGTGAAAAAGCACTTTCATTGAGAGAATTTCCAACCTTCTAAGAAATAACGAGTTTCCAAAATACCAGCAAATATTTTTTCACCCAATCTTGATGATACGTGGTGGTAATGATCAGTACACACATCCCACTTGGCTCATCAAATTTTGTTGTTCTAGGTTGAAGCCTTCATTTACAGTAGCAGTTTTTATTTTTAGGTTTCACTGTGTTCTCTCCTATATAGATAGATGAATTTGGAACTCTAAATCCAACATGGTTTGTAGTAGCTCTTTGAAACTTGACGAAAAAAAGTACTTCTCAGTTTTGTCTCTATGGTTTGTTTCCTCTTCAAGTAGCCCTAAGAAGAGACTGTGGAAAAGCATTTTCATTGAAAGGGGTTGCCAAGCTTCCAAGAAATTACGAGTTTCCCAAATACCAGCAAATATTTTTTCACCCAATCTTGACGAAAACGTGGTGGTAATGACAAGTACACAAATCCCATTTGGCTCACTGAATTTTTTTGCTCTAGGTTGAAGCGTTCATTTGCAGTAGCAGTTTTCATTTTTAGGTCTCACTCTGTTCTCTCCTATATTGATAGATGAATTTGGAACTCTAAATCCAACATGGTTTGTAGTAGCTCTTTGAAACTTGACGAAAAAAAGTAGTTCTCAGTTTTGTTTTTTTGGTTTGTTTCCTCTTCAAGTAGCCCTAAGCAGAGACTGTGGAAAAGCACTTTCATTGAAAGCGGTTGCCAAGCTTCCAAGAAATTATGATTTTCCGAAACACCAGCAAACATTTTTTCACCCAATCTTGATTATACTTGGTGGTAATGATCAGTACACATATCCCACTTGGCTCACCAAATTTTGTTCTTCTAGGTTGAAGCGTTTGTCTACAGGAGCATTGTTTATATTTAGGTTTCACTCTGTTCTCTCCTATATAGATAGATGAATTTGGAACTCTAAATCCAACATGGTTTGTAGTAGCTCTTTGAAACTTGACAAAATAAAGGCCTTCTCAGTTTTGTCTTTATTGTTTGTGTCCTCTTCAAAAGCCCTAGGCACAGACTGTGGAAAAGCACTTTCATTGAAAGGGGTTGCCAAGCTTCTAAAAAATAACCAGTTTCCGAAATACCAGCAAATATTTTTTCACCCAATCTTGATGATACTTGGTGGTAATGATCAGTACACAATTCCCACTTGGCTCACCAAATTTTGTTGTTCTAAGTTGAAGCGTTCGTCTACAGGAACAGTGTTTATATTTAGGTTTCACTCTGTTCTCTCCTATATAGATAGATGAATTTGGAACTCTAAATCCAACATGGTTTGTAGTAGCTCTTTGAAACTTGACAAAATAAGGAGTTCTCAGGTTTGTCTCTATGGTTTGTTTCCTCTTCAAGTAGCCCTAGGCACAGACTCTGGAAAAGCACTTTAATTGAAAGGGGTTGTCAAGCTTCCAAGAAATTACGAGTTTCCGAAATACCAGCGAATATTTTTTCACCCAATCTTGATGATACGTGGTGGTAATGACAAGTACACAAATCCCACTTGGCTCACCCAATTTTGTTGTTCTAGGTTGAAGCGTTCATTTATAGTAGCAGTTTTTATTTTTAGGTTTCACTCTTTTTCCTCCTATATAGATAGATGAATTTGGAACTCTAAATCCAACATGGTTTGTAGTAGCTCTTTGAAACTTGACAAAATAAAGGAGTTCTCAGTTTTGTCTCTACGGTTTGTTTCCTCTTCAAGTAGCCCTAAGCAGAGACTGTGGAAAAGCACTTTCATTGAAAGGGGTTGCCAAGCTTCCAAGAAATTCTGAGTTTCCGAAATACCAGCAAATATTTTTTCACCCAATCTTGATTATACTTGGTGGTACTGATCAGTACACAAATCCCACTTGGCTCACCAAATTTTATTCTTCTCGGTTGAAGCGTTCGTCTACAGTGGCAGTTTTTATTTTTAGGTTTCACAATTTTTCCTCCTTTATAGATAGATGAATTTGGAACTCTAGATCCAACATGATTTGTAGTAGCACTTTGAAACTTGACAAAATAAAGGAGTTCTCAGTTTTGTGTTTATTGTTTGTGTCCTCTTCAAGTAGCCCTAGGCACAGACTGTGGAAAAGCACTTTCATTGAGAGGGGTTGCCAAGCTTCTAAGAAATAACGAGTTTCCGAAATACCAGCAAATATTTTTTCACCCAATCTTGATGATACTTGGTGGTGATGATCAGTACACAAATCCCACTTGGCTCACCAAATTTTGTTCTTCTAGGTTTAAGCGTTTGTCTACAGGAGCAGTGTTTATATTTATTTTTCACACTGTTCTCTCCTATATAGATAGATGAATTTGGAACTCTAAATTCAACATGGTTTGTAGTAGCTCTTTAAAACTTGACTAAATAAAGGAGTTCTTAGTTTTGTCTCTATGGTTTGTTTCCTCTTCAAGTAGCCCTAGGCACAGACTGTGGAAAAGCACTTTCATTGAGAGGGGTTGCCAAGCTTCCTAGAAATAACGAGTTTCATAAATACCAGTAAATATTTCTCACCCATTCGTGATGACACTTGGTGGTAATCATCAGTACACAAATCCCACTTGGCTCACCAAATTTTCTTCTTCTAGGTTGAAGCGTTCGTCTACAGTAGCAGTTTTTATATTTAGGTTTCACTCTGTTCTCTCCTATATAGATAGATAAATTTGGAACTCTAAATCCAACATGGTTTGTGGTAGCTCTTTGAAAATAGACAAAATAAAGGAGTTCTCAGTTTTGTCTCTATGGTTTGCTTCCTCTTCAAGTAGCCCTAGGCACAGAATGTGGAAAAGCACTTTCATTGAAAGGGGTTGTCAAGCTTCCAAGAAATTACGATTTTCCTATATACCAGTGAATATTTTTTCACCCAAACTTGATGATACGTGGTGGAAATGACAAGTACACAAATCCCACTTGGCTCACCAAATTTTGTTCTTCTAGGTTGAAGAGTTCGTCTACAGATGCTGTTTGTATATTTAGGTTTCCCTCTGTTCTCTCCTATATAGATAGATAAATTTGGAACTCTAAATCCAACATGGTTTGTAGTAGCTCTTTGCAACTTGACAAAATAAAGGAGTTCTCAGTTTTGTATTAATTGTTTGTGTCCTCTTCAAGTAACCCTAGGCACAGACTGTGGAAAAGCACTTTCATTGAGAGGGGTTGCCAAGCTTCTAAGAAATAACGAGTTTCCGAAATACCAGCAAATATTTTTCACCCAATCGTGATGATACTTGGTGGCAATCATCAGTACACAAATCCCACTTGGCTCACCAAACTTTCTTCTTCTAGGTTGAAGCATTCGTCTACAGTAGCAGTTTTTATATTTAGGTTTCACTCTGTTCTCTCCTATATAGATAGATGAATTTGGAACTCTAAATCCAACATGGTTTGTAGTAGCTCTTGGAAACTTGACAAAATAAAGGAGTTCTCAGTTTTGTCTCTATGATTTGTTTCCTCTTCAAGTATCCCTAGGCACAGACTGTGGAAAAGCACTTTTATTTAGAGGGGTTGCCAAGCTTCCAAGAAACTACGAGTTTCCGAAATACCAGCAAATATTTTTTCACCTAATCATGATGATACGTGGTGGTAATGATCAGTACACATTTCCCACTTGGCTCACCAAATTTTGATCTTCTAGGTTGAAGCGTTCGTCTACAGGAGCAGTGTTTATATTTAGGTTTCACTCTGTTCTCTCCTGTGTAGATAGATAAATTTGGAACTCTAAATCCAACATGGTTTGTAGTAGCTTTTTGAAATTTGAAAAGTAAAGGAGTTCTCAGTTTTTTATTTTTGGTTTGTTTCCTCTTCAAGTAGCCCTAAGCAGAGACTGTGGAAAAGCACTTTCATTGAAAGGGGTTGCCAAGCTTCCAAGCAATTACGAGTTTCCGAAATACCAGCAAATATTTTTTCACCCAATCTTGATGATACGTGGTGGTAATGACAAGTACACAAATCCCACTTGATCAACAAATTTTTTTGATCTAGGTTGAAGCATTCCTTTGCAGTAGCAGTTTTCATTTTTAGGTTTCACTCTGTTCTCTCCTATATAGATAGATGAATTTGGAACTCTAAATCCAACATGATTTGTAGCAGCTCTTTGAAACTTGACAAGATAAAGGAGTTCTCAGTTTTGTCTCTATGGTTTGTTTCCACTTCCAGTATCCCTAGGAACAGACTGTGAAAAAGCACTTTCATTGAGAGAATTTCCAACCTTCTAAGAAATAACGAGTTTCCAAAATACCAGCAAATATTTTTTCACCCAATCTTGATGATACGTGGTGGTAATGATCAGTACACACATCCCACTTGGCTCATCAAATTTTGTTGTTCTAGGTTGAAGCCTTCATTTACAGTAGCAGTTTTTATTTTTAGGTTTCACTGTGTTCTCTCCTATATAGATAGATGAATTTGGAACTCTAAATCCAACATGGTTTGTAGTAGCTCTTTGAAACTTGACGAAAAAAAGTACTTCTCAGTTTTGTCTCTATGGTTTGTTTCCTCTTCAAGTAGCCCTAAGAAGAGACTGTGGAAAAGCATTTTCATTGAAAGGGGTTGCCAAGCTTCCAAGAAATTACGAGTTTCCCAAATACCAGCAAATATTTTTTCACCCAATCTTGACGAAACGTGGTGGTAATGACAAGTACACAAATCCCATTTGGCTCACTCAATTTTTTTGCTCTAGGTTGAAGCGTTCATTTGCAGTAGCAGTTTTCATTTTTAGGTCTCACTCTGTTCTCTCCTATATTGATAGATGAATTTGGAACTCTAAATCCAACATGGTTTGTAGTAGCTCTTTGAAACTTGACGAAAAAAAGTAGTTCTCAGTTTTGTTTTTTTGGTTTGTTTCCTCTTCAAGTAGCCCTAAGCAGAGACTGTGGAAAAGCACTTTCATTGAAAGCGGTTGCCAAGCTTCCAAGAAATTATGATTTTCCGAAACACCAGCAAACATTTTTTCACCCAATCTTGATTATACTTGGTGGTAATGATCAGTACACATATCCCACTTGGCTCACCAAATTTTGTTCTTCTAGGTTGAAGCGTTTGTCTACAGGAGCATTGTTTATATTTAGGTTTCACTCTGTTCTCTCCTATATAGATAGATGAATTTGGAACTCTAAATCCAACATGGTTTGTAGTAGCTCTTTGAAACTTGACAAAATAAAGGCCTTCTCAGTTTTGTCTTTATTGTTTGTGTCCTCTTCAAAAGCCCTAGGCACAGACTGTGGAAAAGCACTTTCATTGAAAGGGGTTGCCAAGCTTCTAAAAAATAACCAGTTTCCGAAATACCAGCAAATATTTTTTCACCCAATCTTGATGATACTTGGTGGTAATGATCAGTACAACACAATTCCAACTTGGCTCACCAAATTTTGTTGTTCTAAGTTGAAGCGTTCGTCTACAGGAACAGTGTTTATATTTAGGTTTCACTCTGTTCTCTCCTATATAGATAGATGAATTTGGAACTCTAAATCCAACATGGTTTGTAGTAGCTCTTTGAAACTTGACAAAATAAGGAGTTCTCAGGTTTGTCTCTATGGTTTGTTTCCTCTTCAAGTAGCCCTAGGCACAGACTCTGGAAAAGCACTTTAATTGAAAGGGGTTGTCAAGCTTCCAAGAAATTACGAGTTTCCGAAATACCAGCGAATATTTTTTCACCCAATCTTGATGATACGTGGTGGTAATGACAAGTACACAAATCCCACTTGGCTCACCCAATTTTGTTGTTCTAGGTTGAAGCGTTCATTTATAGTAGCAGTTTTTATTTTTAGGTTTCACTCTTTTTCCTCCTATATAGATAGATGAATTTGGAACTCTAAATCCAACATGGTTTGTAGTAGCTCTTTGAAACTTGACAAAATAAAGGAGTTCTCAGTTTTGTCTCTACGGTTTGTTTCCTCTTCAAGTAGCCCTAAGCAGAGACTGTGGAAAAGCACTTTCATTGAAAGGGGTTGCCAAGCTTCCAAGAAATTCTGAGTTTCCGAAATACCAGCAAATATTTTTTCACCCAATCTTGATTATACTTGGTGGTACTGATCAGTACACAAATCCCACTTGGCTCACCAAATTTTATTCTTCTCGGTTGAAGCGTTCGTCTACAGTGGCAGTTTTTATTTTTAGGTTTCACAATTTTTCCTCCTTTATAGATAGATGAATTTGGAACTCTAGATCCAACATGATTTGTAGTAGCACTTTGAAACTTGACAAAATAAAGGAGTTCTCAGTTTTGTGTTTATTGTTTGTGTCCTCTTCAAGTAGCCCTAGGCACAGACTGTGGAAAAGCACTTTCATTGAGAGGGGTTGCCAAGCTTCTAAGAAATAACGAGTTTCCGAAATACCAGCAAATATTTTTTCACCCAATCTTGATGATACTTGGTGGTGATGATCAGTACACAAATCCCACTTGGCTCACCAAATTTTGTTCTTCTACGTTTAAGCGTTTGTCTACAGGAGCAGTGTTTATATTTATTTTTCACACTGTTCTCTCCTATATAGATAGATGAATTTGGAACTCTAAATTCAACATGGTTTGTAGTAGCTCTTTAAAACTTGACTAAATAAAGGAGTTCTTAGTTTTGTCTCTATGGTTTGTTTCCTCTTCAAGTAGCCCTAGGCACAGACTGTGGAAAAGCACTTTCATTGAGAGGGGTTGCCAAGCTTCCTAGAAATAACGAGTTTCATAAATACCAGTAAATATTTTTCACCCATTCGTGATGACACTTGGTGGTAATCATCAGTACACAAATCCCACTTGGCTCACCAAATTTTCTTCTTCTAGGTTGAAGCGTTCGTCTACAGTAGCAGTTTTTATATTTAGGTTTCACTCTGTTCTCTCCTATATAGATAGATAAATTTGGAACTCTAAATCCAACATGGTTTGTGGTAGCTCTTTGAAAATAGACAAAATAAAGGAGTTCTCAGTTTTGTCTCTATGGTTTGCTTCCTCTTCAAGTAGCCCTAGGCACAGAATGTGGAAAAGCACTTTCATTGAAAGGGGTTGTCAAGCTTCCAAGAAATTACGATTTTCCTATATACCAGTGAATATTTTTTCACCCAAACTTGATGATACGTGGTGGAAATGACAAGTACACAAATCCCACTTGGCTCACCAAATTTTGTTCTTCTAGGTTGAAGAGTTCGTCTACAGATGCTGTTTGTATATTTAGGTTTCCCTCTGTTCTCTCCTATATAGATAGATAAATTTGGAACTCTAAATCCAACATGGTTTGTAGTAGCTCTTTGCAACTTGACAAAATAAAGGAGTTCTCAGTTTTGTATTAATTGTTTGTGTCCTCTTCAAGTAACCCTAGGCACAGACTGTGGAAAAGCACTTTCATTGAGAGGGGTTGCCAAGCTTCTAAGAAATAACGAGTTTCCGAAATACCAGCAAATATTTTTCACCCAATCGTGATGATACATGGTGGTAATCATCAGTACACAAATCCCACTTGGCTCACCAAACTTTCTTCTTCTAGGTTGAAGCATTCGTCTACAGTAGCAGTTTTTATATTTAGGTTTCACTCTGTTCTCTCCTATATAGATAGATGAATTTGGAACTCTAAATCCAACATGGTTTGTGGTAGCTCTTTGAAACTACACAAAATAAAGGAGTTCTCTTTTTTGTCTCTATTGTTTGTGTCCTCTTCAAGTAGCCCTAGGCACAAACTGTTGAAAAGCACTTTCATTGAGAGGGGTTGCCAAGCTTCTAAGAAATAACGAGTTTTCGAAATACCAGCAAATATTTTTACTCCTAATATTGATGATTCGTGGTGGTAATGATCAGTACACAAACCTCACTTGGCTCACCAAATTTTGTTCTTCTAGTTTGAAGCGTTCGTCGACAGGAGCAGTGTTTATATTTAGGTTTCACTCTGTTCTCTCCTATATAGATAGATGAATTTGGAACTCTAAATCCAACATGGTTTGTAGTAGCTCTTTGAAACTTGAGAAAATAAAGGAGTTCTCAGTTTTGTCTCTATGGTTTGTTTCCTCTTCAAGTAGCCCTAGGCACAAACTGTGGAAAAGCACCTTCATTGAGAGGGTTTGCCAAGCTTCAAAGAATTAACGATTTTCCGAAATACCAGCAAATATTTTTTCTCCATACCTTGATGATACGCGGTGGTAATGATCAGTACTCAAATCTCACTTGGCTCACCAAATTTTGTTCTTCAAGTTTGAAGCGTTCGTCTACAGGAGCAGTGTTTATATTTAGGATTCACTCTGTTCTCTCCAATATAGATAGAAGAATTTGGAACTCTACATCCAACATACTTTGTAGTAGCTCTTTGAAACTTGAAAAAGTAAAAGAGTTCTCTGTTTTGTCTCTATGGTTTGTTTCCTCTTCAAGTAGCTCTAGGCACAGACTGTAGAAAAGCACTTGCATTGAAAGTGGTTGTCAAGCTTCCAAGAAATTACGAGTTTCCGAAATACCAGCGATTATTTTTTCACGCAATCTTGTTGATACGTGGTGGCAATGACAAGTACAGAAATCCCACTTGGCTCACAAAATTTTGTTGTTCTAGTTTGAAGAGTTCGTTTACAGTAGCAGTTTTTATTTTTAGGTTTCACACTTTTTCCTCCTATATAGATAGATGAATTTTGAATTCTAGATCCAACATGATTTGTAGTAGCTCTTTGAAACTTGACAAAATAAAGGAGTTCTCAGTTTTGTCTCTACGGTTTGTTTCCGCTTCAAGTAGCCATAAGCAGAGTCTGTGGAAAAGCACTTTCATTGAAAAGGGTTGCCAAGCTTCCAAGAAATTCCGAGTTTCCGAAATACCAGCGAATATTTTTTCACCCAATCGTGATGATATTTGGTGGTAATCATCAGTACACAAATCCCACTTGGCTCACCAAATTTTGTTCTTCTAGGTTGAAGCGTTCGTCTACAGTAGCAGTTTTTATATTTAGGTTTCCCTCTGTTCTCTCCTATATAGATGAATTTGGAACTCTAAATCCAACATGGTTTGTTGTAGCTCTTTGAAACTTGACAAAATAAAGGAGTTCTCAGTTTTGTCTTTATTGTTTCTGTCCTCTTCAAGTAGCCCTAGGCACAGACTGTGGAAAAGCACTTTCATTGAGAGGGGTTGCCAAGCTTCTAAGAAATAACGAGTTTCCGAAATACCAGCAAATATTTTTTCACCCAATCTTGAAGATACTTGGTGGTGATGATAATTACACAAATCCCACTTGGCTCACCAAATTTTGTTCTTCTAGGTTTAAGCGTTCGTATACAGGAGCAGTGTTTATATTTAGGTTTCACTCTGTTCTCTCCTATATAGATAGATGAATTTGGAACTCTAAATCCAACATGGTTTGTAGTAGCTCTTTGTTACTTGACAAAATAAAGGAGTTATCAGTTTTGTCTCTATGGTTTGTTTCCTCTTCAAGTAGCCCTAGGCACAGACTGTGGAAAAGCACATTCATTGAGAGGGGTTGCCAAGCTTCTAAGAAATAACAATTTTCTGAAATACCAGCAAATGTTTTTCACCCAATCGTGATGATACTTGGTGGGAATCTTCAGTACACAAATCCCACTTGGCTCACCAAATTTTGTTCTTCTAGGATTAAGCGTTCGTCTACAGGAGCATTGTTTATATTTAGGTTTCACTCTGATCTCTCCTATATAGATAGATGAGTTTGGAACTCTAAATCCAACGTGATTTGTAGTAGCTCTTTGAAACTTGACAAAATAAGGGAGTTCTCAGTTTTGTCTCTATGGTTTGTTTCCTCTTCAAGTAGCCCTAGGCACAGACTGTGGAAAAGCACTTTCATTGAGAGGGGTTGCCAAGCTTCTAAGATATAAGGAGTTTTCAAAATACCAGTAAATATTTTTCACCCAATCGTGATGATACTTGGTGGTAATCATCAGTACACAAATCCCACTTGGCTCACCAAATTTTCTTCTTCTAGCTTGAAGCGTTCGTCTACAGTAGCAGTTTTTATATTTAGGTTTCCCTCTGTTCTGTTCTATATAGATAGATGAATTTGGAACTCTAAATCCAACATGGTTTGTGGTAGCTCTTTGAAACTAGACAAAATGAAGTAGTTCGCTTTTTTGTCTCTATTGTTTGTGTCCTCTTCAAGTAGCCCTAGGCACAGACTGTGGAAAAGCACTTTCATTGAAGGGGTTGCCAAGCTTCTAAGAAATAACGAGATTCCGAAATACCAGCAAGTATTTTTTCTCCCAAACTTGATGATACGTGGTGGTAATGATCAGTAAACAAACCTCACTTGGCTCACCAAATTTTGTTCTTCTAGGTTGAAGCATTCGTCTACAGTAGAGTTTTTATATTTAGGTTTCACTCTGTTCTCTCCTATATAGATAGATGAATTTGGAACTCTAAATACAACATATTTGTAGTAGCACTGTGAAACGTGACAAAATAAAAGAGTTCTCAGTTTTGTCTCTATGGTTTGTTTCCTCTTCAAGTATCCCTAGGCACAGACTGTGGAAAAGGACTTTCATTGAGAGGGGTTGACAAGCTTCTAAGAAATAACGAGTTTCCGAAATACCAGCAATTATTTTTTCAACCAATCTTGATGATACTTGGTGGTGATGATCAGTACACAAATCCCACATGGCTCACCAAATTTTGTTCTTCAAGGTTGAAGCGTTCGTCTACAGTAGAGTTTTTATATTTAGGTTTCACTCTGTTCTCTCCTATATAGATAGATCAATTTGGAACTCTAAATCCTACATGGTTTGTAGTATCTCTTTGAAACTTGACAAAATAAAGCAGTTCTCAGTTTTGTCTCTATGGTTTGTGTCCTCTTCAAGTAGCCCTAGGCACAGACTGAGGAAAAGCACTTTCATTGAGAGGGGTTGCCAAGCTTCTAAGAAATAACGAGTTTCCGTAATACCAGCAAATATTTTTTCTCCCAATCTTGATGATGGGTGGTGGTAATGATCAGTACTCAAATCTCACTTGGCTCACCAAATTTTGTTCTTCTCGTTTGAAGCGTTCGTCTACAGGAGCAGTGTTTATATTTAAGATTCACTCTGTTCCCTCCAATAAAGATAGATGAATTTGGAACTCTAAATCCAACATACTTTGTAGTAGCTCTTTGAAACTTGACAAAATAAAGGAGTTCTCAGTTTTGTCCCTATGGTTTGTTTCCTCTTCAAGTAGCCCTAGGCACAGACTGTGGAAAAGCACTTTCATTGAAAGGGGTTGTCAAGCTTCCAAGAAATTACGAGTTTCCGAAATACCATCGAATATATTTTCACGCAATCTTGATGATACTTGGTGGTAATGATCAGTACACAAATCCCACTTGGCTCATCAAATTTTGTTCTTCTCGGTTGAAGCATTCGTCTACAGTGGCAGTTTTTGTATTTAGGTTTCACTCTGTTCTCTCCTATATAGATAGATGAATTTGGAACTCTAAATACAACATACTTTGCAGTAGCTCTTTGAAACTTGACAAAATAAAGGAGTTCTCAGTTTTGTCTCTATGGTTTGTTTCCTCTTCAAGTAGCCCTAGGCACAGACTGTGGAAAAGGACATTCATTGAGAGGGGTTGCCAAGCTTCTAAGAAATAACGAGTTTCCGAAATACCAGCAAATCTTTTTCACCCAATCGTGATGATACTTGGTGGTAATCATCAGTACACAAATCCCACTTGGCTCACCAAATTTTCTTCTTCTAGGTTGAAGCGTTCGTCTACAGTAGCAGTTTTTATATTTAGGTTTCACTCTATTCTCTCCTATATAGATAGATGAATTTGGAACTCTAAATCCAACATGGTTTGTGGTAGCTCTTTGAAACTACAAAAAATAAAGGAGTTCTCTGTTTTGTCTCTATTGTTTGTGTCCTCTTCAAGTAGCCCTAGGCACAAACTGTTGAAAAGCACTTTCATTGAGAGGGGTTGCCAAGCTTCTAAGAAATAACGAGTTTCCGAATTATCAGCAAATATTTTTAATCCCAATCTTGATGATACGTGGTGGTAATGATCAGTACACAAACCTCACTTGGCTCACCAAATTTTGATCTTCCAGTTTGAAGCGTTCGTCTACAGGAGCAGTGTTTATATTTAGGTTTCACTCTGTTCTCTCCTATATAGATAGATGAATTTGGAACTCTAAATCCAACATGGTTTGTAGTAGCTCTTTGAAACTTGACAAAATAAAGGAGTTCTCAGTTTTGTCTCTATGGTTTGTTTCCTCTTCATGTAGCCCTAGGCACAGACTGTGGAAAAGCACCTTCATTGAGAGGGTTTGCCAAGCTTCTAAGAAATAACGATTTTCCGAAATACCAGCAAATATTTTTTCTCCCTATCTTGATGATACGTGGTGGTAATGATCAGTACTCAAATCTCACTTGGCTCACCAAATTTTGTTCTTCTAGGTTGAAGCGTTCGTCTACAGGAGCAGTGTTTATATTTAGGATTCACTATGTTCTCTCCAATATAGATAGATGAATTTGGAACTCTACATTCAACATACTTTATAGTAGCTCTTTGAAACTTGAAAAAATAAAAGAGTTCTCTGTTTTGTCTCTATGGTTTGTTTCCTCTTCAAGTAGCCCTATGCACAGACTGTAGAAAAGCACTTTCATTGCAAGGGGTTGTCAAGCTTCCAAGAAATTACGAGTTTCCGAAATACCAGCGAATATTTTTTCACCCAATCTTGATGATACGTGATACGTGGTGGTAATGACAAGTACACAAATCCCACTTGGCTCACGAAATTTTGTTGTTCTAATTTGAAGAGTTCGTTTACAGTAGCAGTTTTTATTTTTAGGTTTCACACTTTTTCCTCCTATATAGATAGATGAATTTGGAATTCTAGATCCAACATGATTTGTAGTAGCTCTTTGAAACTTGACAAAATAAAGGAGTTCTCAGTTTTGTCTCTCCGGTTTGTTTCCTCTTCAAGTAGCCCTAAGCAGAGACTGTGGAAAAGCACTTTCATTGAAAAGGGTTGCCAAGCTTTCAAGAAATTCCGAGTTTCCGAATTACCAGCAAATATTTTTTTACCCAATATTGATGATACGTGGTGGTAATGACAAGTACACAAATCCCACTTGACTCACCAAATATTTTTCTTCTACTTTGAAGCATTCGTCTACAGTAGCAGTTTTTATGTATAGGTTTCCCTCTGTTCTCTACTATATAGATAGATGAATTTGGAACTCTAATTACAACATACTTTGTAGTAGCTCTTTGAAACTTGACAAAAAAAAGTAGTTCTCAGTTTTCTTTCTATGGTTTGTTTCCTCTTCAAGTACCATAAGCAGAGACTGTGGTCAAGCCCTTTCATTGAAAGGGGTTGCCAAGTTCCAAGAAATTACGAGTTTCCGAAATACCAGCAAATATTTTTTCACCCAATCTTGATGATACGTGGTGCTAATGACAAGTACACAAATCGTACTTGGCTCACCAAATTTTGTTCTTCTAGGATGAAGCGTTCGTCAACAGTATCAGTTTTTATATTTAGGTTTGACTCTGTTCTCTCCTATATAGATAGATGAATTTGGAACTCTAAATCCAACATGGTTTGTAGTAGCTCTTTGAAACTTGACAAGATAAAGGAGTTCTCAGTTTTGTCTCTATGGTTTGTTTCCTCTTCAAGTAGCCCTAGGCACAGACTGGGGAAAAGCACTTTCATTGAGAGCGGTTGCCAATCTTCCAAGAAATTACGAGTTTCCGAAATACCAGCAAATATTTTTTCAACCAATCTTGATGATACGTGTTGGTAATGACAAGTACACAAATCCCACTAGGCTCACCAAATTTTGTTCTTATAAGTTGAAGTGTTCGTTTACAGTAGCAGTTTTTTTATTTTTAGCTTTCACTCTGTTCTCTCCTATATACATAGATGAATTTGGAACTCTAAATCCAACATGGTTTGTAGTAGCTCTTTGAAACTTGACAAAATAAAGTAGTTTTCAGTTTTGTCTCTATGGTTTGTTTCCTCTTCAAGTAGCCCTAGGCACACACTGTGGAAAAGCACTTTCATTTTGAAGGGTTGCCAAGCTTCTAAAAAATAACGAGTTTCCGAAATACCAGCAAATATTTTTTCACACAATCTTGATGATCCTTGGTGGTAATGATCAGTACACAAATCCCTCTTGGCTCACCAAATTTTGTTCTTCTAGGTTGAAGCGTTCGTCTACAGTAGAGTTTTTATTTTTAGGTATCACTCTTTTCTCTCCTATATAGATAGATGAATTTTTAACTCTAAATCCAACATGGTTTGTAGTAGCTCTTGGAAACTTGACAAAATAAAGGAGTTCTCAGTTTTGTCTCTATGATTTGTTTCCTCTTCAAGTATCCCTAGGCACAGACTGTGGAAAAGCACTTTTATTTAGAGGGGTTGCCAAGCTTCCAAGAAACTACGAGTTTCCGAAATACCAGCAAATATTTTTTCACCTAATCATGATGATACGTGGTGGTAATGATCAGTACACATTTCCCACTTGGCTCACCAAATTTTGATCTTCTAGGTTGAAGCGTTCGTCTACAGGAGCAGTGTTTATATTTAGGTTTCACTCTGTTCTCTCCTGTGTAGATAGATAAATTTGGAACTCTAAATCCAACATGGTTTGTAGTAGCTTTTTGAAATTTGAAAAGTAAAGGAGTTCTCAGTTTTTTATTTTTGGTTTGTTTCCTCTTCAAGTAGCCCTAAGCAGAGACTGTGGAAAAGCACTTTCATTGAAAGGGGTTGCCAAGCTTCCAAGCAATTACGAGTTTCCGAAATACCAGCAAATATTTTTTCACCCAATCTTGATGATACGTGGTGGTAATGACAAGTACACAAATCCCACTTGATCAACAAATTTTTTTGATCTAGGTTGAAGCATTCCTTTGCAGTAGCAGTTTTCATTTTTAGGTTTCACTCTGTTCTCTCCTATATAGATAGATGAATTTGGAACTCTAAATCCAACATGATTTGTAGCAGCTCTTTGAAACTTGACAAGATAAAGGAGTTCTCAGTTTTGTCTCTATGGTTTGTTTCCACTTCCAGTATCCCTAGGAACAGACTGTGAAAAAGCACTTTCATTGAGAGAATTTCCAACCTTCTAAGAAATAACGAGTTTCCAAAATACCAGCAAATATTTTTTCACCCAATCTTGATGATACGTGGTGGTAATGATCAGTACACACATCCCACTTGGCTCATCAAATTTTGTTGTTCTAGGTTGAAGCCTTCATTTACAGTAGCAGTTTTTATTTTTAGGTTTCACTGTGTTCTCTCCTATATAGATAGATGAATTTGGAACTCTAAATCCAACATGGTTTGTAGTAGCTCTTTGAAACTTGACGAAAAAAAGTACTTCTCAGTTTTGTCTCTATGGTTTGTTTCCTCTTCAAGTAGCCCTAAGAAGAGACTGTGGAAAAGCATTTTCATTGAAAGGGGTTGCCAAGCTTCCAAGAAATTACGAGTTTCCCAAATACCAGCAAATATTTTTTCACCCAATCTTGACGAAACGTGGTGGTAATGACAAGTACACAAATCCCATTTGGCTCACTGAATTTTTTTGCTCTAGGTTGAAGCGTTCATTTGCAGTAGCAGTTTTCATTTTTAGGTCTCACTCTGTTCTCTCCTATATTGACAGATGAATTTGGAACTCTAAATCCAACATGGTTTGTAGTAGCTCTTTGAAACTTGACGAAAAAAAGTAGTTCTCAGTTTTGTTTTTTTGGTTTGTTTCCTCTTCAAGTAGCCCTAAGCAGAGACTGTGGAAAAGCACTTTCATTGAAAGCGGTTGCCAAGCTTCCAAGAAATTATGATTTTCCGAAACACCAGCAAACATTTTTTCACCCAATCTTGATTATACTTGGTGGTAATGATCAGTACACATATCCCACTTGGCTCACCAAATTTTGTTCTTCTAGGTTGAAGCGTTTGTCTACAGGAGCATTGTTTATATTTAGGTTTCACTCTGTTCTCTCCTATATAGATAGATGAATTTGGAACTCTAAATCCAACATGGTTTGTAGTAGCTCTTTGAAACTTGACAAAATAAAGGCCTTCTCAGTTTTGTCTTTATTGTTTGTGTCCTCTTCAAAAGCCCTAGGCACAGACTGTAGAAAAGCACTTTCATTGAAAGGGGTTGCCAAGCTTCTAAAAAATAACCAGTTTCCGAAATACCAGCAAATATTTTTTCACCCAATCTTGATGATACTTGGTGGTAATGATCAGTACACGATTCCCACTTGGCTCACCAAATTTTGTTGTTCTAAGTTGAAGCGTTCGTCTACAGGAACAGTGTTTATATTTAGGTTTCACTCTGTTCTCTCCTATATAGATAGATGAATTTGGAACTCTAAATCCAACATGGTTTGTAGTAGCTCTTTGAAACTTGACAAAATAAGGAGTTCTCAGGTTTGTCTCTATGGTTTGTTTCCTCTTCAAGTAGCCCTAGGCACAGACTCTGGAAAAGCACTTTAATTGAAAGGGGTTGTCAAGCTTCCAAGAAATTACGAGTTTCCGAAATACCAGCGAATATTTTTTCACCCAATCTTGATGATACGTGGTGGTAATGACAAGTACACAAATCCCACTTGGCTCACCCAATTTTGTTGTTCTAGGTTGAAGCGTTCATTTATAGTAGCAGTTTTTATTTTTAGGTTTCACTCTTTTTCCTCCTATATAGATAGATGAATTTGGAACTCTAAATCCAACATGGTTTGTAGTAGCTCTTTGAAACTTGACAAAATAAAGGAGTTCTCAGTTTTGTCTCTACGGTTTGTTTCCTCTTCAAGTAGCCCTAAGCAGAGACTGTGGAAAAGCACTTTCATTGAAAGGGGTTGCCAAGCTTCCAAGAAATTCTGATTTTCCGAAATACCAGCAAATATTTTTTCACCCAATCTTGATTATACTTGGTGGTACTGATCAGTACACAAATCCCACTTGGCTCACCAAATTTTATTCTTCTCGGTTGAAGCGTTCGTCTACAGTGGCAGTTTTTATTTTTAGGTTTCACAATTTTTCCTCCTTTATAGATAGATGAATTTGGAACTCTAGATCCAACATGATTTGTAGTAGCACTTTGAAACTTGACAAAATAAAGGAGTTCTCAGTTTTGTGTTTATTGTTTGTGTCCTCTTCAAGTAGCCCTAGGCACAGACTGTGGAAAAGCACTTTCATTGAGAGGGGTTGCCAAGCTTCTAAGAAATAACGAGTTTCCGAAATACCAGCAAATATTTTTTCACCCAATCTTGATGATACTTGGTGGTGATGATCAGTACACAAATCCCACTTGGCTCACCAAATTTTGTTCTTCTACGTTTAAGCGTTTGTCTACAGGAGCAGTGTTTATATTTATTTTTCACACTGTTCTCTCCTATATAGATAGATGAATTTGGAACTCTAAATTCAACATGGTTTGTAGTAGCTCTTTAAAACTTGACTAAATAAAGGAGTTCATAGTTTTGTCTCTATGGTTTGTTTCCTCTTCAAGTAGCCCTAGGCACAGACTGTGGAAAAGCACTTTCATTGAGAGGGGTTGCCAAGCTTCCTAGAAATAACGAGTTTCATAAATACCAGTAAATATTTTTCACCCATTCGTGATGACACTTGGTGGTAATCATCAGTACACAAATCCCACTTGGCTCACCAAATTTTCTTCTTCTAGGTTGAAGCGTTCGTCTACAGTAGCAGTTTTTATATTTAGGTTTCACTCTGTTCTCTCCTATATAGATAGATAAATTTGGAACTCTAAATCCAACATGGTTTGTGGTAGCTCTTTGAAAATAGACAAAATAAAGGAGTTCTCAGTTTTGTCTCTATGGTTTGCTTCCTCTTCAAGTAGCCCTAGGCACAGAATGTGGAAAAGCACTTTCATTGAAAGGGGTTGTCAAGCTTCCAAGAAATTACGATTTTCCTATATACCAGTGAATATTTTTTCACCCAAACTTGATGATACGTGGTGGAAATGACAAGTACACAAATCCCACTTGGCTCACCAAATTTTGTTCTTCTAGGTTGAAGAGTTCGTCTACAGATGCTGTTTGTATATTTAGGTTTCCCTCTGTTCTCTCCTATATAGATAGATAAATTTGGAACTCTAAATCCAACATGGTTTGTAGTAGCTTTTTGAAATTTGAAAAGTAAAGGAGTTCTCAGTTTTTTATTTTTGGTTTGTTTCCTCTTCAAGTAGCCCTAAGCAGAGACTGTGGAAAAGCACTTTCATTGAAAGGGGTTGCCAAGCTTCCAAGCAATTACGAGTTTCCGAAATACCAGCAAATATTTTTTCACCCAATCTTGATGATACGTGGTGGTAATGACAAGTACACAAATCCCACTTGATCAACAAATTTTTTTGATCTAGGTTGAAGCATTCCTTTGCAGTAGCAGTTTTCATTTTTAGGTTTCACTCTGTTCTCTCCTATATAGATAGATGAATTTGGAACTCTAAATCCAACATGATTTGTAGCAGCTCTTTGAAACTTGACAAGATAAAGGAGTTCTCAGTTTTGTCTCTATGGTTTGTTTCCACTTCCAGTATCCCTAGGAACAGACTGTGAAAAAGCACTTTCATTGAGAGAATTTCCAACCTTCTAAGAAATAACGAGTTTCCAAAATACCAGCAAATATTTTTTCACCCAATCTTGATGATACGTGGTGGTAATGATCAGTACACACATCCCACTTGGCTCATCAAATTTTGTTGTTCTAGGTTGAAGCCTTCATTTACAGTAGCAGTTTTTATTTTTAGGTTTCACTGTGTTCTCTCCTATATAGATAGATGAATTTGGAACTCTAAATCCAACATGGTTTGTAGTAGCTCTTTGAAACTTGACGAAAAAAAGTACTTCTCAGTTTTGTCTCTATGGTTTGTTTCCTCTTCAAGTAGCCCTAAGAAGAGACTGTGGAAAAGCATTTTCATTGAAAGGGGTTGCCAAGCTTCCAAGAAATTACGAGTTTCCCAAATACCAGCAAATATTTTTTCACCCAATCTTGACGAAACGTGGTGGTAATGACAAGTACACAAATCCCATTTGGCTCACTGAATTTTTTTGCTCTAGGTTGAAGCGTTCATTTGCAGTAGCAGTTTTCATTTTTAGGTCTCACTCTGTTCTCTCCTATATTGATAGATGAATTTGGAACTCTAAATCCAACATGGTTTGTAGTAGCTCTTTGAAACTTGACGAAAAAAAGTAGTTCTCAGTTTTGTTTTTTTGGTTTGTTTCCTCTTCAAGTAGCCCTAAGCAGAGACTGTGGAAAAGCACTTTCATTGAAAGCGGTTGCCAAGCTTCCAAGAAATTATGATTTTCCGAAACACCAGCAAACATTTTTTCACCCAATCTTGATTATACTTGGTGGTAATGATCAGTACACATATCCCACTTGGCTCACCAAATTTTGTTCTTCTAGGTTGAAGCGTTTGTCTACAGGAGCATTGTTTATATTTAGGTTTCACTCTGTTCTCTCCTATATAGATAGATGAATTTGGAACTCTAAATCCAACATGGTTTGTAGTAGCTCTTTGAAACTTGACAAAATAAAGGCCTTCTCAGTTTTGTCTTTATTGTTTGTGTCCTCTTCAAAAGCCCTAGGCACAGACTGTAGAAAAGCACTTTCATTGAAAGGGGTTGCCAAGCTTCTAAAAAATAACCAGTTTCCGAAATACCAGCAAATATTTTTTCACCCAATCTTGATGATACTTGGTGGTAATGATCAGTACACGATTCCCACTTGGCTCACCAAATTTTGTTGTTCTAAGTTGAAGCGTTCGTCTACAGGAACAGTGTTTATATTTAGGTTTCACTCTGTTCTCTCCTATATAGATAGATGAATTTGGAACTCTAAATCCAACATGGTTTGTAGTAGCTCTTTGAAACTTGACAAAATAAGGAGTTCTCAGGTTTGTCTCTATGGTTTGTTTCCTCTTCAAGTAGCCCTAGGCACAGACTCTGGAAAAGCACTTTAATTGAAAGGGGTTGTCAAGCTTCCAAGAAATTACGAGTTTCCGAAATACCAGCGAATATTTTTTCACCCAATCTTGATGATACGTGGTGGTAATGACAAGTACACAAATCCCACTTGGCTCACCCAATTTTGTTGTTCTAGGTTGAAGCGTTCATTTATAGTAGCAGTTTTTATTTTTAGGTTTCACTCTTTTTCCTCCTATATAGATAGATGAATTTGGAACTCTAAATCCAACATGGTTTGTAGTAGCTCTTTGAAACTTGACAAAATAAAGGAGTTCTCAGTTTTGTCTCTACGGTTTGTTTCCTCTTCAAGTAGCCCTAAGCAGAGACTGTGGAAAAGCACTTTCATTGAAAGGGGTTGCCAAGCTTCCAAGAAATTCTGATTTTCCGAAATACCAGCAAATATTTTTTCACCCAATCTTGATTATACTTGGTGGTACTGATCAGTACACAAATCCCACTTGGCTCACCAAATTTTATTCTTCTCGGTTGAAGCGTTCGTCTACAGTGGCAGTTTTTATTTTTAGGTTTCACAATTTTTCCTCCTTTATAGATAGATGAATTTGGAACTCTAGATCCAACATGATTTGTAGTAGCACTTTGAAACTTGACAAAATAAAGGAGTTCTCAGTTTTGTGTTTATTGTTTGTGTCCTCTTCAAGTAGCCCTAGGCACAGACTGTGGAAAAGCACTTTCATTGAGAGGGGTTGCCAAGCTTCTAAGAAATAACGAGTTTCCGAAATACCAGCAAATATTTTTTCACCCAATCTTGATGATACTTGGTGGTGATGATCAGTACACAAATCCCACTTGGCTCACCAAATTTTGTTCTTCTACGTTTAAGCGTTTGTCTACAGGAGCAGTGTTTATATTTATTTTTCACACTGTTCTCTCCTATATAGATAGATGAATTTGGAACTCTAAATTCAACATGGTTTGTAGTAGCTCTTTAAAACTTGACTAAATAAAGGAGTTCTTAGTTTTGTCTCTATGGTTTGTTTCCTCTTCAAGTAGCCCTAGGCACAGACTGTGGAAAAGCACTTTCATTGAGAGGGGTTGCCAAGCTTCCTAGAAATAACGAGTTTCATAAATACCAGTAAATATTTTTCACCCATTCGTGATGACACTTGGTGGTAATCATCAGTACACAAATCCCACTTGGCTCACCAAATTTTCTTCTTCTAGGTTGAAGCGTTCGTCTACAGTAGCAGTTTTTATATTTAGGTTTCACTCTGTTCTCTCCTATATAGATAGATAAATTTGGAACTCTAAATCCAACATGGTTTGTGGTAGCTCTTTGAAAATAGACAAAATAAAGGAGTTCTCAGTTTTGTCTCTATGGTTTGCTTCCTCTTCAAGTAGCCCTAGGCACAGAATGTGGAAAAGCACTTTCATTGAAAGGGGTTGTCAAGCTTCCAAGAAATTACGATTTTCCTATATACCAGTGAATATTTTTTCACCCAAACTTGATGATACGTGGTGGAAATGACAAGTACACAAATCCCACTTGGCTCACCAAATTTTGTTCTTCTAGGTTGAAGAGTTCGTCTACAGATGCTGTTTGTATATTTAGGTTTCCCTCTGTTCTCTCCTATATAGATAGATAAATTTGGAACTCTAAATCCAACATGGTTTGTAGTAGCTCTTTGCAACTTGACAAAATAAAGGAGTTCTCAGTTTTGTATTAATTGTTTGTGTCCTCTTCAAGTAACCCTAGGCACAGACTGTGGAAAAGCACTTTCATTGAGAGGGGTTGCCAAGCTTCTAAGAAATAACGAGTTTCCGAAATACCAGCAAATATTTTTCACCCAATCGTGATGATACTTGGTGGTAATCATCAGTACACAAATCCCACTTGGCTCACCAAACTTTCTTCTTCTAGGTTGAAGCATTCGTCTACAGTAGCAGTTTTTATATTTAGGTTTCACTCTGTTCTCTCCTATATAGATAGATGAATTTGGAACTCTAAATCCAACATGGTTTGTAGTAGCTCTTTGAAACTTGACAAAATAAAGGCCTTCTCAGTTTTGTCTTTATTGTTTGTGTCCTCTTCAAAAGCCCTAGGCACAGACTGTAGAAAAGCACTTTCATTGAAAGGGGTTGCCAAGCTTCTAAAAAATAACCAGTTTCCGAAATACCAGCAAATATTTTTTCACCCAATCTTGATGATACTTGGTGGTAATGATCAGTACACGATTCCCACTTGGCTCACCAAATTTTGTTGTTCTAAGTTGAAGCGTTCGTCTACAGGAACAGTGTTTATATTTAGGTTTCACTCTGTTCTCTCCTATATAGATAGATGAATTTGGAACTCTAAATCCAACATGGTTTGTAGTAGCTCTTTGAAACTTGACAAAATAAGGAGTTCTCAGGTTTGTCTCTATGGTTTGTTTCCTCTTCAAGTAGCCCTAGGCACAGACTCTGGAAAAGCACTTTAATTGAAAGGGGTTGTCAAGCTTCCAAGAAATTACGAGTTTCCGAAATACCAGCGAATATTTTTTCACCCAATCTTGATGATACGTGGTGGTAATGACAAGTACACAAATCCCACTTGGCTCACCCAATTTTGTTGTTCTAGGTTGAAGCGTTCATTTATAGTAGCAGTTTTTATTTTTAGGTTTCACTCTTTTTCCTCCTATATAGATAGATGAATTTGGAACTCTAAATCCAACATGGTTTGTAGTAGCTCTTTGAAACTTGACAAAATAAAGGAGTTCTCAGTTTTGTCTCTACGGTTTGTTTCCTCTTCAAGTAGCCCTAAGCAGAGACTGTGGAAAAGCACTTTCATTGAAAGGGGTTGCCAAGCTTCCAAGAAATTCTGATTTTCCGAAATACCAGCAAATATTTTTTCACCCAATCTTGATTATACTTGGTGGTACTGATCAGTACACAAATCCCACTTGGCTCACCAAATTTTATTCTTCTCGGTTGAAGCGTTCGTCTACAGTGGCAGTTTTTATTTTTAGGTTTCACAATTTTTCCTCCTTTATAGATAGATGAATTTGGAACTCTAGATCCAACATGATTTGTAGTAGCACTTTGAAACTTGACAAAATAAAGGAGTTCTCAGTTTTGTGTTTATTGTTTGTGTCCTCTTCAAGTAGCCCTAGGCACAGACTGTGGAAAAGCACTTTCATTGAGAGGGGTTGCCAAGCTTCTAAGAAATAACGAGTTTCCGAAATACCAGCAAATATTTTTTCACCCAATCTTGATGATACTTGGTGGTGATGATCAGTACACAAATCCCACTTGGCTCACCAAATTTTGTTCTTCTAGGTTTAAGCGTTTGTCTACAGGAGCAGTGTTTATATTTATTTTTCACACTGTTCTCTCCTATATAGATAGATGAATTTGGAACTCTAAATTCAACATGGTTTGTAGTAGCTCTTTAAAACTTGACTAAATAAAGGAGTTCTTAGTTTTGTCTCTATGGTTTGTTTCCTCTTCAAGTAGCCCTAGGCACAGACTGTGGAAAAGCACTTTCATTGAGAGGGGTTGCCAAGCTTCCTAGAAATAACGAGTTTCATAAATACCAGTAAATATTTTTCACCCATTCGTGATGACACTTGGTGGTAATCATCAGTACACAAATCCCACTTGGCTCACCAAATTTTCTTCTTCTAGGTTGAAGCGTTCGTCTACAGTAGCAGTTTTTATATTTAGGTTTCACTCTGTTCTCTCCTATATAGATAGATAAATTTGGAACTCTAAATCCAACATGGTTTGTGGTAGCTCTTTGAAAATAGACAAAATAAAGGAGTTCTCAGTTTTGTCTCTATGGTTTGCTTCCTCTTCAAGTAGCCCTAGGCACAGAATGTGGAAAAGCACTTTCACTGAAAGGGGTTGTCAAGCTTCCAAGAAATTACGATTTTCCTATATACCAGTGAATATTTTTTCACCCAAACTTGATGATACGTGGTGGAAATGACAAGTACACAAATCCCACTTGGCTCACCAAATTTTGTTCTTCTAGGTTGAAGAGTTCGTCTACAGATGCTGTTTGTATATTTAGGTTTCCCTCTGTTCTCTCCTATATAGATAGATAAATTTGGAACTCTAAATCCAACATGGTTTGTAGTAGCTCTTTGCAACTTGACAAAATAAAGGAGTTCTCAGTTTTGTATTAATTGTTTGTGTCCTCTTCAAGTAACCCTAGGCACAGACTGTGGAAAAGCACTTTCATTGAGAGGGGTTGCCAAGCTTCTAAGAAATAACGAGTTTCCGAAATACCAGCAAATATTTTTCACCCAATCGTGATGATACTTGGTGGTAATCATCAGTACACAAATCCCACTTGGCTCACCAAACTTTCTTCTTCTAGGTTGAAGCATTCGTCTACAGTAGCAGTTTTTATATTTAGGTTTCACTCTGTTCTCTCCTATATAGATAGATGAATTTGGAACTCTAAATCCAACATGGTTTGTGGTAGCTCTTTGAAACTACACAAAATAAAGGAGTTCTCTTTTTTGTCTCTATTGTTTGTGTCCTCTTCAAGTAGCCCTAGGCACAAACTGTTGAAAAGCACTTTCATTGAGAGGGGTTGCCAAGCTTCTAAGAAATAACGAGTTTTCGAAATACCAGCAAATATTTTTACTCCTAATATTGATGATTCGTGGTGGTAATGATCAGTACACAAACCTCACTTGGCTCACCAAATTTTGTTCTTCTAGTTTGAAGCGTTCGTCGACAGGAGCAGTGTTTATATTTAGGTTTCACTCTGTTCTCTCCTATATAGATAGATGAATTTGGAACTCTAAATCCAACATGGTTTGTAGTAGCTCTTTGAAACTTGAGAAAATAAAGGAGTTCTCAGTTTTGTCTCTATGGTTTGTTTCCTCTTCAAGTAGCCCTAGGCACAAACTGTGGAAAAGCACCTTCATTGAGAGGGTTTGCCAAGCTTCAAAGAATTAACGATTTTCCGAAATACCAGCAAATATTTTTTCTCCATACCTTGATGATACGCGGTGGTAATGATCAGTACTCAAATCTCACTTGGCTCACCAAATTTTGTTCTTCAAGTTTGAAGCGTTCGTCTACAGGAGCAGTGTTTATATTTAGGATTCACTCTGTTCTCTCCAATATAGATAGAAGAATTTGGAACTCTACATCCAACATACTTTGTAGTAGCTCTTTGAAACTTGAAAAAGTAAAAGAGTTCTCTGTTTTGTCTCTATGGTTTGTTTCCTCTTCAAGTAGCTCTAGGCACAGACTGTAGAAAAGCACATGCATTGAAAGTGGTTGTCAAGCTTCCAAGAAATTACGAGTTTCCGAAATACCAGCGATTATTTTTTCACGCAATCTTGTTGATACGTGGTGGCAATGACAAGTACAGAAATCCCACTTGGCTCACAAAATTTTGTTGTTCTAGTTTGAAGAGTTCGTTTACAGTAGCAGTTTTTATTTTTAGGTTTCACACTTTTTCCTCCTATATAGATAGATGAATTTTGAATTCTAGATCCAACATGATTTGTAGTAGCTCTTTGAAACTTGACAAAATAAAGGAGTTCTCAGTTTTGTCTCTACGGTTTGTTTCCGCTTCAAGTAGCCATAAGCAGAGTCTGTGGAAAAGCACTTTCATTGAAAAGGGTTGCCAAGCTTCCAAGAAATTCCGAGTTTCCGAAATACCAGCGAATATTTTTTCACCCAATCGTGATGATATTTGGTGGTAATCATCAGTACACAAATCCCACTTGGCTCACCAAATTTTGTTCTTCTAGGTTGAAGCGTTCGTCTACAGTAGCAGTTTTTATATTTACGTTTCCCTCTGTTCTCTCCTATATAGATGAATTTGGAACTCTAAATCCAACATGGTTTGTTGTAGCTCTTTGAAACTTGACAAAATAAAGGAGTTCTCAGTTTTGTCTTTATTGTTTCTGTCCTCTTCAAGTAGCCCTAGGCACAGACTGTGGAAAAGCACTTTCATTGAGAGGGGTTGCCAAGCTTCTAAGAAATAACGAGTTTCCGAAATACCAGCAAATATTTTTTCACCCAATCTTGAAGATACTTGGTGGTGATGATAATACACAAATCCCACTTGGCTCACCAAATTTTGTTCTTCTAGGTTTAAGCGTTCGTATACAGGAGCAGTGTTTATATTTAGGTTTCACTCCGTTCTCTCCTATATAGATAGATGAATTTGGAACTCTAAATCCAACATGGTTTGTAGTAGCTCTTTGTTACTTGACAAAATAAAGGAGTTATCAGTTTTGTCTCTATGGTTTGTTTCCTCTTCAAGTAGCCCTAGGCACAGACTGTGGAAAAGCACATTCATTGAGAGGGGTTGCCAAGCTTCTAAGAAATAACAATTTTCTGAAATACCAGCAAATGTTTTTCACCCAATCGTGATGATACTTGGTGGGAATCTTCAGTACACAAATCCCACTTGGCTCACCAAATTTTGTTCTTCTAGGATTAAGCGTTCGTCTACAGGAGCATTGTTTATATTTAGGTTTCACTCTGATCTCTCCTATATAGATAGATGAGTTTGGAACTCTAAATCCAACGTGATTTGTAGTAGCTCTTTGAAACTTGACAAAATAAAGGAGTTCTCAGTTTTGTCTCTATGGTTTGTTTCCTCTTCAGTTTCCCTAGGCACAGACTGTGGAAAAGGACTTTCATTGAAATGGGTTGTCAAGCTTCCAAGAAATTACGAGTTTCCGAAATACCAGCGAATATTTTTTCACCCAATCTTGATGATACGTGGTGGTAATGACAAGTACACAAATCCCACTTGGCTCAAATTTTGTTCTTCTAGGTTAAAGAGTTCGTCTAAAGAAGCTCTTTTTATATTTAGGATTCCCTCTGTTCTCTCCTATATAGAATGATGAATTTGGAACTCTAAATCCAACTTGGTTTCTAGTAGCTCTTTGAAACTTGACAAAAAAAAGGAGTTCTCAGTTTTGTCTTTATTGTTTGTGTCCTATTCAAGTAGCCCTAGGCACAGACTGTGGAAAAGCACTTTCATGGAGAGGGGTTGCCAAACTTCTAAGAAATAACGAGTTTCCGAAATACCAGCAAATATTTTTTCACCCAATCTTGATGATACTTGGTGGTGATGATCAGTACACAAATCCCACTTGGCTCACCAAATTTTGTTCTTCTAGGTTGAAGCGTTCGTCTACAGTAGCAGTTTTTATATTTAGGTTTCACTCTGTTCTCTCCTATATAGATAGATGAATTTGGAACTCTAAATCCAACATGGTTTGTAGTAGCTCTTTGAAACTTGACAAAATAAAGGAGTTCTCAGTTTTGTCTCTATGGTTTGTTTCCTCTTCAAGTAGCCCTAGGCACAGACTGTGGAAAAGCACTTTCATTGAGAGGGGTTGCCAAGCTTCTAAGATATAAGGAGTTTTCAAAATACCAGTAAATATTTTTCACCCAATCGTGATGATACTTGGTGGTAATCATCAGTACACAAATCCCACTTGGCTCACCAAATTTTCTTCTTCTAGCTTGAAGCGTTCGTCTACAGTAGCAGTTTTTATATTTAGGTTTCCCTCTGTTCTGTTCTATATAGATAGATGAATTTGGAACTCTAAATCCAACATGGTTTGTGGTAGCTCTTTGAAACTAGACAAAATGAAGTAGTTCGCTTTTTTGTCTCTATTGTTTGTGTCCTCTTCAAGTAGCCCTAGGCACAGACTGTGGAAAAGCACTTTCATTGAAGGGGTTGCCAAGCTTCTAAGAAATAACGAGATTCCGAAATACCAGCAAGTATTTTTTCTCCCAAACTTGATGATACGTGGTGGTAATGATCAGTAAACAAACCTCACTTGGCTCACCAAATTTTGTTCTTCTAGGTTGAAGCATTCGTCTACAGTAGAGTTTTTATATTTAGGTTTCACTCTGTTCTCTCCTATATAGATAGATGAATTTGGAACTCTAAATACAACATATTTTTAGTAGCACTGTGAAACGTGACAAAATAAAAGAGTTCTCAGTTTTGTCTCTATGGTTTGTTTCCTCTTCAAGTATCCCTAGGCACAGACTGTGGAAAAGGACTTTCATTGAGAGGGGTTGACAAGCTTCTAAGAAATAACGAGTTTCCGAAATACCAGCAATTATTTTTTCAACCAATCTTGATGATACTTGGTGGTGATGATCAGTACACAAATCCCACATGGCTCACCAAATTTTGTTCTTCAAGGTTGAAGCGTTCGTCTACAGTAGAGTTTTTATATTTAGGTTTCACTCTGTTCTCTCCTATATAGATAGATCAATTTGGAACTCTAAATCCTACATGGTTTGTAGTATCTCTTTGAAACTTGACAAAATAAAGCAGTTCTCAGTTTTGTCTCTATGGTTTGTGTCCTCTTCAAGTAGCCCTAGGCACAGACTGAGGAAAAGCACTTTCATTGAGAGGGGTTGCCAAGCTTCTAAGAAATAACGAGTTTCCGTAATACCAGCAAATATTTTTTCTCCCAATCTTGATGATGGGTGGTGGTAATGATCAGTACTCAAATCTCACTTGGCTCACCAAATTTTGTTCTTCTCGTTTGAAGCGTTCGTCTACAGGAGCAGTGTTTATATTTAAGATTCACTCTGTTCCCTCCAATAAAGATAGATGAATTTGGAACTCTAAATCCAACATACTTTGTAGTAGCTCTTTGAAACTTGACAAAATAAAGGAGTTCTCAGTTTTGTCCCTATGGTTTGTTTCCTCTTCAAGTAGCCCTAGGCACAGACTGTGGAAAAGCACTTTCATTGAAAGGGGTTGTCAAGCTTCCAAGAAATTACGAGTTTCCGAAATACCATCGAATATATTTTCACGCAATCTTGATGATACTTGGTGGTAATGATCAGTACACAAATCCCACTTGGCTCATCAAATTTTGTTCTTCTCGGTTGAAGCATTCGTCTACAGTGGCAGTTTTTGTATTTAGGTTTCACTCTGTTCTCTCCTATATAGATAGATGAATTTGGAACTCTAAATACAACATACTTTGCAGTAGCTCTTTGAAACTTGACAAAATAAAGGAGTTCTCAGTTTTGTCTCTATGGTTTGTTTCCTCTTCAAGTAGCCCTAGGCACAGACTGTGGAAAAGGACATTCATTGAGAGGGGTTGCCAAGCTTCTAAGAAATAACGAGTTTCCGAAATACCAGCAAATCTTTTTCACCCAATCGTGATGATACTTGGTGGTAATCATCAGTACACAAATCCCACTTGGCTCACCAAATTTTCTTCTTCTAGGTTGAAGCGTTCGTCTACAGTAGCAGTTTTTATATTTAGGTTTCACTCTATTCTCTCCTATATAGATAGATGAATTTGGAACTCTAAATCCAACATGGTTTGTGGTAGCTCTTTGAAACTACAAAAAATAAAGGAGTTCTCTGTTTTGTCTCTATTGTTTGTGTCCTCTTCAAGTAGCCCTAGGCACAAACTGTTGAAAAGCACTTTCATTGAGAGGGGTTGCCAAGCTTCTAAGAAATAACGAGTTTCCGAATTATCAGCAAATATTTTTAATCCCAATCTTGATGATACGTGGTGGTAATGATCAGTACACAAACCTCACTTGGCTCACCAAATTTTGATCTTCCAGTTTGAAGCGTTCGTCTACAGGAGCAGTGTTTATATTTAGGTTTCACTCTGTTCTCTCCTATATAGATAGATGAATTTGGAACTCTAAATCCAACATGGTTTGTAGTAGCTCTTTGAAACTTGACAAAATAAAGGAGTTCTCAGTTTTGTCTCTATGGTTTGTTTCCTCTTCATGTAGCCCTAGGCACAGACTGTGGAAAAGCACCTTCATTGAGAGGGTTTGCCAAGCTTCTAAGAAATAACGATTTTCCGAAATACCAGCAAATATTTTTTCTCCCTATCTTGATGATACGTGGTGGTAATGATCAGTACTCAAATCTCACTTGGCTCACCAAATTTTGTTCTTCTAGGTTGAAGCGTTCGTCTACAGGAGCAGTGTTTATATTTAGGATTCACTATGTTCTCTCCAATATAGATAGATGAATTTGGAACTCTACATTCAACATACTTTATAGTAGCTCTTTGAAACTTGAAAAAATAAAAGAGTTCTCTGTTTTGTCTCTATGGTTTGTTTCCTCTTCAAGTAGCCCTATGCACAGACTGTAGAAAAGCACTTTCATTGCAAGGGGTTGTCAAGCTTCCAAGAAATTACGAGTTTCCGAAATACCAGCGAATATTTTTTCACCCAATCTTGATGATACGTGATACGTGGTGGTAATGACAAGTACACAAATCCCACTTGGCTCACGAAATTTTGTTGTTCTAATTTGAAGAGTTCGTTTACAGTAGCAGTTTTTATTTTTAGGTTTCACACTTTTTCCTCCTATATAGATAGATGAATTTGGAATTCTAGATCCAACATGATTTGTAGTAGCTCTTTGAAACTTGACAAAATAAAGGAGTTCTCAGTTTTGTCTCTCCGGTTTGTTTCCTCTTCAAGTAGCCCTAAGCAGAGACTGTGGAAAAGCACTTTCATTGAAAAGGGTTGCCAAGCTTTCAAGAAATTCCGAGTTTCCGAATTACCAGCAAATATTTTTTTACCCAATATTGATGATACGTGGTGGTAATGACAAGTACACAAATCCCACTTGACTCACCAAATTTTTTTCTTGTACTTTGAAGCATTCGTCTACAGTAGCAGTTTTTATGTATAGGTTTCCCTCTGTTCTCTACTATATAGATAGATGAATTTGGAACTCTAAATACAACATACTTTGTAGTAGCTCTTTGAAACTTGACAAAATAAAGGAGTTCTCTGTTTTGTCTCTATTGTTTGTGTCCTCTTCAAGTAGCCCAAGGCACAGACTGTGGAAAAACACTTTCATTGAGAGGGGTTGCCAAGCTTCTAAGAAATAACGAGTTTCCGAAATACCAGCAAATATTTTTTCTCCATAACTTGATGATACGTGGTGGTAATGATCAGTACTCAAATTTCACTTGGATAACCAAATTTTGTTCTTCTAGGTTGAAGCGTTCGTCTACAGGAGCAGTGTTTATATTTAGGTTTCACTCTGTTCTCTCTGATATAGATAGATGAATTTGGAACACTAAATCCAACATGGTTTGTAGTAGCTCTTTGAAACTTGACAAAATAAAGGAGTTCTCAGTTTTGTCTCTATGGTTTGTTTCCTCTTCAAGTAGCCCTAAGCCCAGACTGTGGAAAAGGACTTTCATTGAGAGGGGTTGCCAAGCTACTAAGAAATAACAAGTTTCCGAAATACCAGCAAATATTTTTTCACCCAGTCTTGATGATACTTGGTGGTGATGATCAGTACAGAAATCCCACTTGGCTCACCAATTTTGTTCTTCTAGGTTTAAGCGTTTGTCTACAGGAGCAGTGTTTATATTTAGGTTTCACTCTGTTCTCTCTTATATAGATAGGTGAATTTGGAACTCTAAATCCAACATGGTTTGTAGTAGCTCTTTGAAACTTGACAAAATAAAGGAGTTCTCAGTTTTGTCTCTATGGTTTGTTTCCTCTTCAAGTAGCCCTAGGCACAGACTGTGGAAAAGCACTTTCATTGAGAGGGGTTGCCAAGCTTCTAAGAAATAACGAGTTTCCGAAATACCAGCAATTGTTTTTCACCCAATCGTGATGATACTTGGTGGTAATCATCAGTACACAAATCCCACTTGGCTCACCACATATCGTTCTTTTAGGTTGAAGTGTTCGTCTACAGTAGCAGTTTTTATATAGGTTTTACTCTGTTCTCTACTATATAGATAGATGAATTTGGAACTCTAAATCCAACATGGTTTGTAGTAGCTCTTTGAAACTTGACAAAATAAAGGAGTTCTCAATTTTGTCTCTGTGGTTTGTTTCCTCCTCAAGTATCCCTAGGCACACACTGTGGAAAAGGACTTTCATTGAGAGGGGTTGCCAAGCTTCTAAGAAATAACGAGTTTCCGAAATACCAGCAAATGTTTTTCACCCAATCTTGATGATACTTGGTGGTAATGATCCGTACACAAATCACACTTGGCTCACCAAATTTTGTTCTTCTCGGTTTAAGCATTCGTCTACAGTGGCACTTTTTGTATTTAGGTTTCACTCTGTTCTCTCCTATATAGATAGATGAATTTGGAACTCTAATACCAACAAGGTTTGTAGTAGCTCTTTCAAACTTGACAAAATAAAGGAGTTCTCAGTTTTGTCTCTATGGTTTGTTTCCTCTTCAAGTAGCCCTAATCACAGACTGTGGAAAAGCACTTTCATTGAGAGGGGTTGCCAAGCTTCTAAGAAATAACGAGTTTCCAAAAAACCAGCAAATGTTTTTCACCCAATCGTGATGATACTTGGTGGTAATTAAAAGTACACAAATCCCACTTGGCACACCAAATTTTGTTTTTCTAGGTTGAAGCGTTCGTTTACAGTAGCAGTTTTTATTTTTAGGTTTTACTCTGTTCTCTCATATATAGATAGATGAATTTTGAACTCTAAAAGCAATATGGTTTGTAGTAGCTCTTTGAAACTTGAAAAAATAAAGTAGTTCCCAGTTTTGTCTCTACGGTTTGTTTCCTCTTCAAGTAGCCCTAGGCACAGACTGTGGAAAAGCACTTTCATTGAGAGGGGTTGCCAAGCTTCTAAGAAATAACGAGTTTCTGAAATACCAGCAAATATTTTCTCACCCAATCTTGATGATACTTGGTGGTAATGATCAGTACACATATCCCCCTTGGCTCACCAAATTTTGTTCTTTTGGTTGAAGCGTTCGTGTAGAGTAGCAGTTTTTATACTTAGGTTATCCTCTGTTTTCTCCTATATAGATAGATGAATTTGGAGCTCTAAATCCAACATGGTTTGTAGTAGCTCTTCCAAACTTGACAAAATAAAGGAGTTCTCAGTTTTGTCTCTATGGTTTGTTTCCTCGTCAAGTATCCCTAGGCACAGACTATGGAAAAGCACTTTCATTGAGAGGGGTTGCCAAGCTTCTAAGAAATAACGAGTTTCCGAAATACCAGCAAATATTTTTTCACCCAATCTTGATGATACTTGGTGGTAATGATCAGTACACAAATCCCACTTGACTCACCAAATTTTGTTCTTCTAGGTTGAAGGGTTCGTCTACAGGAGCAGTTTTTATATTTAGGTTTCATTCTGTTCTCTCCTATATGGATTGATGAATTTGGAACTCTAAATCCAACATGGTTTGTAGTAGCTCTTTGAAACTTGACAAAATAAAGGAGTTCTCAGTTTTGTCTCTATGGTTTGTTTCCTCTTTAAGAATCCCTAGGCACTGACTGTGGAAAAGCACTTTCATTGAGAGGGGTTGACAACTTCTATGAAATAAAGAGTTTCCGAAATACCAGCAAATATTCTTTCACCCAATCTTGATGATACTTGGTGGTGATGATCAGTACACAAATCCCACGTGGCTCACCAAATTTTGTTCTTCTAGGTTTAAGCGTTCGTCTACAATAGCAGTGTTTATATTTATGTTTCACTCTGTTCTCTCCTATATGGATAGATGAATTTAGAACTCTAAATCCAACATACTTTGTAGTTGGTCTTTGTAACTTGACAAAATAAAGAAGTTCTCAGTTTTGTCTCTATGGTTTGTTTCCTCTTCAAGTAGCCCTAGGCACAGACTGTGGAAAAGCACTTTCATTGAGAGGGGTTGCCAAGCTTCTAAGAAATAAGGAGTTTCTGAAATAGCAGCAAATGTTTTTCACCCAATCGTGATGATACTTTGTGGTAATCTTCATTACACAAATCCCACTTGGCTCACCAAATTTTGTTGTTCTAGGTTGAAGCGTTCGTTTTCAGTAGCAGTTTTTATTTTTAGGTTTCACTCATTTTCCTCCTATATAAATAGATGAATTTGGAACTCTAAATCCAACATGGTTTGTAGTAGCTCTTTGAAACATGACAAAATAAAGGATTTCTCAGTTTTGTCTCTATGGTTTGTTTCTTCTTCATGTAGCCATAGGCACAGACTGTGGAAAAGCACTTTCATTGAGAGGGGTTGCCAAGCTTCTAAGAAATAACTAGTTTCCGAAATACCAGCAAATATATTTTCACCCAACCTTGATGATACTTGGTGGTAATGATCCGTACACAAATCCCACTTGGCTCACCTAATTTTGTTTTTCTAGGTTGAAGCGTTCGTCTAGAGTCGCAGTTTATATATTAAGGTTTCACTCTGTTCTCTCCTATATAGATAGATGAATTTGGAACTCTAACTCCAACATGGTTTGTAGTAGCTCTTTGAAACTTGACAAAATAAAGGAGTTCTCACTTTTGTCTCAATGGTTTGTTTCCTCTTCATGTAGCCCTAGGCACAGACTGTGGAAAAGCACTTTCATGAGAGGGGTTGCCAAGCTTCTAAGAAATAAAGACTTTCCGAAATATCAGGAAATATATTTTCACCCAATCTTGATGATATTTAGTGGTGAAGATCAGTACACAAATCCCACTTGGCTCACCAAATTTTTTTCTTCTAGGTTTAAGCGTTCGTCTACAGGAGCAGTGTTTATATTTAGGTTTCACTCTGTTCTCTCCTATATAGATAGATGAATTTGGAACTCTAAATCCAACATGGTTTGTAGTAACTCTTTAAAACTTGACAATATAAAGCAGTTCTCAGTTTTGTCTCTATGGTTTGTTTCCTCTTCAAGTAGCCCTATGCACAGACTGTGGAAAAGCACTTTCATTGAGAGGGGTTGACAAGCTTCTAAGAAATAACGAGTTTCTGAAATACCAGCAAATGTTTTTCACCCAATCGTGATGATACTTGGTGGTAATCTTCAGTACACAAATCCCACTTTGCTCACCAAATTTTGTTGTTCTAGGTTTAAGCGTTCGTCTACAGGAGCAGTGTTTATATTTAGGTTTCACTCTGATCTCGCCTATATAGATAGATGAATTTGGAACTCTAAATCCAACATGGTTTGTAGTAGCTCTTTGAAACTTGACAAAATAAAGTAGTTCGTTTACAGTAGCAGTTTTTATTTTTAGGTTTCAACCTTTTCCTCCTATATAGATAGATGAATTTGGAATTCTAGATCCAACATGATTTGTAGTAGCTCTTTGAAACTTGACAAAATAAAGGAGTTCTCAGTTTTCTCTTTATTGTTTGTGTGCTCTTCAAGTAGCCCTAAGCAGATACTGTGGAAAAGCCCTTTCATTGAAAAGGGTTGCCAAGCTTCCAAGAAATTCCGAGTTTCCGAAATACCAGCAAATATTTTTTCACCCAATCGTGATGATACTTGGTGGTAATCATCAGTACACAAATCACACTTGGCTCACCAAATATTGTTCTTCTCGGTTGAAGCGTTCGTCTACAGTGGCAGTTTTTGTATTTAGGTTTCACTCTGTTCTCTCCTATATAGATAGAGGAATTTGGAACTCTAAATACAACATACTTTGTAGTAGCTCTCTGAAACTTGACAAAATTAAGGAGTTCTCAGTTTTGTCTCTATGGTTTGTTTCCTCGTCAAGTATCCCTAGGCACAGACTGTGGAAAAGGACTTTCATTGAGAGGGGTGCCAAGTTTCTAAGAAATAAATAGTTTCCGAAATACCAGCAAATATTTTTTCACCCAATCTTGATGATACTTGGTGGTGATGATCAGTACACAAATCCCACTGGGCTCACCAAATTACGTTCTTCTAGGTTTAAGCGGTCGTCTACAGGAGCAGTGTATATATTTAGGTTTCACTCTGTTCTCTCCTATATAGATAGATGAATTTGGAACTCTAAATCCAACATGGTTTGTATTAGCACTTTGAAACTTGAAAAAATAAAGTTCTCAGTTTTGTCTCTATGGTTTGTTTCCTCTTCAAGTAGCCCTAGGCACAGACTGTGGAAAAGGAATTTCATTGAGAGGGGTTGCCAAGCTTCTAAGAAATAAAGAGTTTCCGAAATACCAGCAAATATTTTTCACCCAATCATGATGATACTTGGTGGTAATCATCAGTACACAAATCCCACTTGGCTCACCAATTTTCTTCTTCTAGTTTGAAGCGTTCGTCTACAGTAGCAGTTTTTATATTTAGGTTTCACACTGTTCTCTCCTTTATGGATAGATGAATTAAGAACTCTAAATCCAACATACTTTGTAGTAGCTCTTTGAAACTTGACAAAATAAAGGCGTTCTCAGTTTTGTCTCTATGGTTTGTTTCCTCTTCAAGTAGCCCTAGGCACAGACTGTGGAAAAGCACTTTCATTGAAAGGGGTTGTCAAGCTTCCAAGAAATTACGCGTTTCCGAAATACCAACGAATATTTTTTCACCCAATCTTGATGATACGTGGTGTTAATGACAAGTACACAAATCCCACTTGGTTCAAATTTTGTTCTTCTATGTTAAAGAGTTCGTCTACAGAAGCTGTTTTTATATTTAGGTTTCCCTCTGTTCTCTCCTATATAGATAGATGAATTTGGAACTCTAAATCCAACTTGGTGTCTAGTAGCTCTTTGAAACTTGACAAAATAAAGGAGTTCTCAGTTTTGTCTTTATTGTTTGTGTCCTCTTCAAGTAGCCCTAGGCACAGACTGTGGAAAAGCACTTTCATTGAGAGGGGTTGCCAAGCTTCTAAGAAATAACGAGTTTCCGAAATACCAGCAAATATTTTTTCACCCAATCTTGAAGATACTTGGTGGTGATGATCAGTACACAAATCCCAATTGGCTCACCAAATTTTGTTTTTCTAGGTTGAAGCGTTCGTATACAGGAGCAGTGTTTATATTTAGGTTTCACTCTGTTCTCTCCTATATAGATAGATGAATTTGGAACTCTAAATCCAACATGGTTTGTAGTAGCTCTTTGAAACTTGACAAAATAAAGGCGTTCTCAGTTTTGTCTCTATGGTTTGTTTCCTCTTCAAGTAGCCCTAGGCACAGACTGTGGAAAAGCACTTTCATTGAAAGGGGTTGTCAAGCTTCCAAGAAATTACGAGTTTCTGAAATACCAGCGAATATTTTTTCACCCAATCTTGATGATACGTGGTGTTAATGACAAGTATACAAATCCCACTTGGTTCAAATTTTGTTCTTCTAGGTTAAAGAGTTCGTCTACAGAAGCTGTTTTTATAATTAAGTTTCCCTCTGTTCTCTCCTATATAGATAGATGAATTTGGAACTCTAAATCCAACTTGGTGTCTAGTAGCTTTGAAACTTGACAAAATAAAGGAGTTCTCAGTTTTGTCTTTATTGTTTGTGTCCTCTTCAAGTAGCCCTAGGCACAGACTGTGGAAAAGCACTTTCATTGAGAGGGGTTGCCAAGCTTCTAAGAAATAACGAGTTTCCGAAATACCAGCAAATATTTTTTCACCCAATCTTGAAGATACTTGGTGGTGATGATCAGTACACAAATCCCAATTGGCTCACCAAATTTTGTTTTTCTAGGTTGAAGCGTTCGTCTACAGGAGCAGTGTTTATATTTAGGTTTCACTCTGTTCTCTCCTATATAGATAGATGAATTTGGAACTCTAAATCCAACATGGTTTGTAGTAGCTCTTTGAAACTTGACAAAATAAAGGAGTTCTCAGTTTTGTCTCTATGGTTTGTTTCCTCTCAATTATCCCTAGGCACAGACTGTGGAAAAGCAATTTCATTGAGAGGGGTTGCCAAGCTTCTAAGAAATAACGAGTTTCCGAAATACCAGCAAATATTTTTTCACCCAATCTTGATGATACTTGGTGGTGATGATCAGTACACAAATCCCACTTGGCTCACAAAATTTTGTTCTTCTAGGTTGAAGCGTTCGTCTACAGGAGCAGTGTTTATATCTAGGTTTCACTGTGTTCTCTCCTATATAGATAGATGAATTTGTAACTCTAAATCCAACATGGTTTGTAGTAGCTCTTTGAAACTTGACAAAATAAAGGAGTTCTCAGTTTTGTCTCTATGGTTTGTTTCCTCTTCAATATCCCTAGGCACAGACTGTGGAAAAGCACTTTCATTGAGAGGGGTTGCCAAGCTTCTAAGATATAACAAGTTTCCGAAATACCAGTAAACATTTTTCACCCAATCGTGATGGTACTTGGTGGTAATCATCAGTACACAAATCCCACTATGTTCACCAAATTTTCTTCTTCTAGGTTGAAGCGTTCGTCTACAGTAGCAATTTTTATATTTAGGTTTCCCTCTGTTCTCTCCTATATAGATAGATGAATTTGGAACTCTAAATCCAACATGGTGTGTAGTAGCTCTTTGAAACTTGACAAAATAAAGGAGTTCTCAGTTTTGTCTCTATGGTTTGTGTCCTCTTCAAGTATCCCTAGGCACAGACTGATGAAAAGCACTTTCATTGAGAGGGGTTGCCAAGCTTCTACGTAATAACTAGTTTCCTAAATACCAGCAAACATTTTTTTCTCCCAATCTTGATGATACGTGGTGGTAATGATCAGTACTCAAATCTCACTTGGCACACCAAATTTTCTTCTAGTTTGAAGCGTTCGTCTACAGTTACAGTTTTTATATTTAGGTTTCCCTCTGTTCTCTCCGATATAGACAGATGAATTTGGAACTCTTAATCCAACATGGTGTGTAGTAGCTCTTTGAAACTTTACGAAAAAAAGTAGTTCTCATTTTTGTCTCTATGGTTTGTTTCCACTTCAAGTAGCCCTAAGCAGAGACTGTGGAAAAGCACTTTCATTGAAAGCGGTTGCCAAGCTTCCAGTAAATTACGAGTTTCCGACATACCAGCAAATATTTTTTCACCCAATCTTGATGATACGTGGTGGTAAGGACAAGCACACAAATCCCACTTGGCTCACCAAATGTTGTTCTTCTACGTTGAAGCGTTCGTTTACAGTAGCAGTTTTTATTTTTAGGTTTCACTCTGTTCTCTCCTATATATATAGATGAATTTGGAACTCTAAATCCAACATGGTTTGTAGTAGCTCTTTGAAACTTTACAAAATAAAGGAGTTCTCAGTTTTGTCTCTACGGTTTGTTTCCTCTTCAAGTAGAACAAGGCACAGACTGTGGAAAAGCACTTTCATTGAGAGGGTTTGCCAAGCTTCTAAGAAATAACGATTTTTCGAAATACCAGCAACTATTTTTTCTCCCTATCTTGATAATACGTGGTGGTAATGATTAGTACTCAAATCTCATTTGGCTCACCAAATTTTGTTCTTCTAGTTTGATGCGTTTGTCTACAGGAGCAGTGATTATATTTAGGATTCACTCTGTTCTCTCCAATATAGATAGATGAATTTGAAACTCTACATCCAACATACTTTGTAGTATCTCTTTGAAACTTGAAAAAATAAGAGTTCTCTGTTTTGTCTCTATGGTTTGTTTCCTCTTCAAGTAGCCCGGGGCACACACTGTAGAAAAGCACTTTCATTGAAAGGGGTTGTCAAGCTTCCAAGAAATTACGAGTTTCCGAAATACCAGCGATTATTTTTTCACGCAATCTTGTTGATACGTGCTGGCAATGACAAGTACACAAATCCCACTTGGCTCACGAAATTTTGTTGTTCCAGTTTGAAGCATTCGTTTACAGTAGCAGTTTTTATTTTTAGGTTTCACACTTTTTCCTCCTATATAGATAGATGAATTTCTAATTCTAGATCCAACATGATTTGTAGTAGCTCTTTGAAACTTGACAAAATAAAGGAGTTCTGAGTTTTGTCTCTACGGTTTCTTTCCGCTTCAAGTAGCCCTAAGCAGAGACTGTGGAAAAGCACTTTCATTGAAAAGGGTTGCCAAGCTTCCAAGAAATTCCGAGTTACCGAAATACCAGCAAATATTTTTTCACCCAATCGTGATCATACTTGGTGGTAATCATCAGTACACAAATCCCACTTGGCTCACCAAATTTTGTTCTTCTAGGTTGAAGCGTTCGTCTACAGTAGCAGTTTTTATATTTAGGTTTCCCTCTGTTCTCTCCTATATAGATAGATGCATTTGGAACTCTAAATCCAACATGGTTTGTAGTAGCTCTTTAAAACTTGACAAAATAAAGGAGTTCTCAGTTTTGTCTCTATGGTTTGTTTCCTCTTCAAGTAGCCCTAGGCACAGACTGTGGAAAAGCACTTTCATTGAGAGGGGTTGCCAAGCTTCTAAGAAATAACGAGTTTCCGAAATACCAGCAAATATTTTTCACCCAATCGTGATGATACTTGGTGGTAATCATCAGTACACAAATCCCACTTGGCTCACCAAATTTTCTTCTTCTAGGTTGAAGCGTTCGTCTACAGTAGCAGTTTTTATTTTTAGGTTTCACTCTGTTCTCTCCTATATAGATAGATGAATTTGGAACTCTAACTCCAAAATAGTTTGTGGTAGCTCATTGAAACTAAACAAAATAAAGGAGTTCTCTGTTTTGTCTCTATTGTTTGTGTCCTCTTCAATTAGCCCTAGGCACAGACTGTGGAAAAGCACTTTCACTGAGAGGGGTTGCCAAGCTTCTAAGAAATAACGAGTTTCCGAAATACCAGCAAATATTTTTTCTCCCAATCTTGATGATACGCGGTGGTAATGGTCAGTACACAAACCTCACTTGGATAACCAAATTTTGTTCTTTTAGGTTGAAGCGTTCGTCTACAGGAGCAGTGTTTATATTTAGGTTTCACTCTGTTCTCTCCTATATAGATAGATGAATTTGGAACACTAAATCCAACATACTTTGTAGTAGCTCTTTGAAACTTGACAAAATAAAGGAGTTCTCAGTTTTGTCTCTATGGTTTGTTTCCTTTTCAAGTAGCCCTAGGCAAAGACTGTGGAAAAGCACTTTCATTAAAAGGGGTTGCCAAGCTTCCAAGAAATTACGAGTTTCCGAAATACCAGCGAATATTTTTTCAAGCAATCTTGATGATACGTGGTGGTAATGACAAGTACACAATTCGCACTTGGCTCACCAAATTTTGTTCTTCTATGTTGAAGCGTTCGTTTACAGTAGCAGTTTTTATTTTTAGGTATCACTCTGTTTTCTCCTATACAGATAGATGAATTTAGAACTCTAAATCCAACATGGTTTGTAGTAGCTCTTTGAAACTTGACAAAAAAAGTAGTTCGTTTACAGTAGCAGTTTTTATTTTTAGGTTTCAACCTTTTCCTCCTATATAGATAGATGAATTTGGAATTCTAGATCCAACATGATTTGTAGTAGCTCTTTGAAACTTGACAAAATAAAGGAGTTCTCAGTTTTGTCTTTATTGTTTGTGTGCTCTTCAAGTAGCCCTAAGCAGAGACTGTGGAAAAGCCCTTTCATTGAAAAGGGTTGCCAAGCTTCCAAGAAATTCCGAGTTTCCGAAATACCAGCAAATATTTTTTCTCCCAATCGTGATGATACTTGGTGGTAATCATCAGTACACAAATCACACTTGGCTCACCAAATATTGTTCTTCTCGGTTGAAGCGTTCGTCTACAGTGGCAGTTTTTGTATTTAGGTTTCACTCTGTTCTCTCCTATATAGATAGATGAATGTGGAACTCTAAATACAACATACTTTGTAGTAGCTCTCTGAAACTTGACAAAATGAAGGAGTTCTCAGTTTTGTCTCTATGGTTTGTTTCCTCTTCAAGTAGCCCTAGGCACAGACTGTGGAAAAGCACTTTCATTGAGAGGGGTTGCCAAGCGTGTAAGAAATAACGAGTTTCTGAAATACCAGCAAATATTTTTTCACGCAATCTTGATGATACTTGGTGGTGATGATCAGTACAGAAATCCCACTTGGCTCACCAATTTTGTTCTTCTAGGTTTAAGCGTTCGTCTACAGGAGCAGTGTTTATATTTCGGTTTCACTCTGTTCTCTCCTATATAGAGAGATGAATTTGGAACTCTAAATCCTACATGGTTTGTAGTAGTTCTTTGAAACTTGACAAAATAAAGGAGTTCTCAGTTTTGTCTCTATGGTTTGTTTCCTCTTCAAGTAGCCCTAGGCACAGACTGTGGAAAAGCTCTCTCATTGAGAGGGGTTGCGAAGCTTCTAAGAAATAAAGATTTTCCAAAATACCAGCAAATATTTTTCACCCAATCGTGATTATACTTGGTGGTAATCATTAGTACACAAATCACACTTGGCTCACCAAATTTTGTTCTTCTAGGTTGAAGCGTTCGTCTACAGTAGCAGTTTTTATATTTAGGTTTCACTCTGTTCTCTCCTATATAGATAGATGAATTTGGAACTCTAAATCCAACATGGTTTGTAGTAGCTCTTTGAAACTTGAGAAAATAAAGAAGTTCACAGTTTTGTGTCTATGGTTTGTGTCCTCTTCAAGTAGCCCTAGTCACAGAGTGTGGAAAAGCACTTTCATTGAGAGGGGTTGCCAAACTTCTAAGAAATAACGAGTTTCCGAAATACCAGCAAATATTTTTTCTCCCTATCTTGATAATACGTGGTGGTAATGATCAGTACTCAAATCTCACTTGGCTCACCAAATTTTGTTCTTCTAGCATGAAGCGTTCGTCTACAGGAGCAGTGTTTATATTTAGGATTCACTCTGTTCTCTCCAATATAGATAGATGAATTTGGAACTCTAAATCCAACATACTTTGTAGTAGCTCTTTGAAACTTGACAAAATGAAGGAGTTTTCAGTTTTGACTCTATGGTTTGTTTCCTCTTCAAGTAGCCCTAGGCACAGACTGTGGAAAAGCACTTTCATTGAGAAGGGTTGCCAAGCTTCAAAGAAATAACGAGTTTCCGAAATACCAGTGAATATTTTTTCACCCAATCTTGATGATACGTGGTGGTAATGACAAGTACACAAATCCCACTTGGCTCACCAAATTTTGTTCTTCTCGGTTGCAGCATTCGTCTACAGTGGCAGTTTTTGTATTTAGGTTTCACTCTGTTCTCTCCTATATAGATAGATGAATTTGGAACTCTAAATCCAACATGGTTTTTAGTAGCTCTTTGAAACTTGACAAAATAAAGGAGTTCTCAGTTTTGTCTTTATTGGTTGTGTCCTCTTAAAGTAGCCCTAGGCACAGACTGTGGAAAAGCACTTTCATTGAGAGGGGTTGCCAATCTTCTAAGAAATAACGAGTTTCCGAAATACCATCAAATATTTTTTCACCCAATCTGGATGATACTTGGTGCTAATGATCAGAACACAAGTCCCACTTGGCTCACCAAATTTTGTTCTTCTAGGTTTAAGCGTTCGTCTACAGGAGCAGTGTTTATATTTAGGTTTCACTCTGTTCTCTCCTATATAGATAGATGAATTTGGAACTCTTAATCCAACATGGTGTGTAGTAGCTCTTAGAAACTTGACGAAAAAAAGTAGTTCTCATTTTTGTCTCTATGGTTTGTTTCCACTTCAAGTAGCCCTAAGCAGAGACTGTGGAAAAGGACTTTCATTGAAAGCGGTTGCCAAGCTTCCAGTAAATTACGAGTTTCCGAAATACCAGCAAATATTTTTTCACCCAATCTTGATGATACGTGGTGGTAATGACAAGCACACAATTCCCACTTGGCTCACCAAATGTTGTTCTTCTACGTTGAAGCGTTCGTTTACAGTAGCAGTTTTTATTTTTAGGTTTCACTCTGTTCTCTCCTATATATATAGATGAATTTGGAACTCTAAATCCAACATGGTTTGTAGTAGCTCTTTGAAACTTGACAAAATAAAGGAGTTCTCAGTTTTGTCTCTATGGTTTGTTTCCTCTTCAAGTAGCCCTAGGCACAGACTGTGGAAAATCACTTTCACTGAGAGGGGTTGCCAAGCTTCTAAGAAATAACGAGTTTCCGAAATACCAGCAAATAATTTTTCACCCAATCTTGAAGATACATGGTGATAATGATCAGTACACAAATCCCACTGGGCTCACCAAATTTTGTTCTTCTAGTTATAAGCGTTCGTCTACAGGAGCATTGTTTATATTTAGGTTTCACTCTGTTCTCTCCTATATAGATAGATGAATTTGGAACTCTAAATCCAACATGGTTTGTAGTAGCTCTTTGAAACTTTACAAAATAAAGGAGTTCTCGGTTTTGTCTCTACGGTTTGTTTCCTCTTCAAGTAGAACAAGGCACAGACTGTGGAAAAGCACTTTCATTGAGAGGGTTTGCCAAGCTTCTAAGAAATAACGATTTTTCGAAATACCAGCAACTATTTTTTCTCCCTATCTTGATAATACGAGGTGGTAATGATTAGTACTCAAATCTCACTTGGCTCACCAAATTTTGTTCTTCTAGTTTGATGCGTTTGTCTACAGGAGCAGTGATTATATTTAGGATTCACTCTGTTCTCTCCAATATAGATAGATGAATTTGAAACTCTACATCCAACATACTTTGTAGTATCTCTTTGAAACTTGAAAAAATAAGAGTTCTCTGTTTTGTCTCTATGGTTTGTTTCCTCTTCAAGTAGCCCTGGGCACAGACTGTAGAAAAGCACTTTCATTGAAAGGGGTTGTCAAGCTTCCAAGAAATTACGAGTTTCCGAAATACCAGCGATTATTTTTTCACGCAATCTTGTTGATACGTGGTGGCAATGACAAGTACACAAATCCCACTTGGCTCACCAAATTTTGTTCTTCTATGTTGAAGCGTTCGTCTACAGTAGCAGTTTTTATATTTAGGTTTCCCTCTGTTCTCTCCTATATATATAGATGCATTTGGAACTCTAAATCCAACATGGTTTGTAGTAGCTCTTTAAAACTTGACAAAATAAAGGAGTTCTCAGTTTTGTCTCTATGGTTTGTTTCCTCTTCAAGTAGCCCTAGGCACAGACTGTGGAAAAGCACTTTCATTGAGAGGGGTTGCCAAGCTTCTAAGAAATAACGAGTTTCCGAAATACCAGCAAATATTTTTCACCCAATCGTGATGATACTTGGTGGTAATCATCAGTACACAAATCCCACTTGGCTCACCAAATTTTCTTCTTCTAGGTTGAAGCGTTCGTCTACAGTAGCAGTTTTTATTTTTAGGTTTCACTCTGTTCTCTCCTATATAGATAGATGAATTTGGAACTCTAACTCCAACATAGTTTGTGGTAGCTCATTGAAACTAAACAAAATAAAGGAGTTCTCTGTTTTGTCTCTATTGTTTGTGTCCTCTTCAATTAGCCCTTGGCACAGACTGTGGAAAAGCAATTTCTTTGAGAGGGGTTGCAAAGCTTCTAAGAAATAACGAGTTTCCGAAATACCAGCAAATATTTTTTCTCCCAATCTTGATGATACGCGGTGGTAATGATCAGTACACAAACCTCACTTGGATAACCAAATTTTGTTCTTCTAGGTTGAAGCGTTCGTCTACAGGAGCAGTGTTTATATTTAGGTTTCACTCTGTTCTCTCCTATATAGATAGATGAATTTGGAACACTAAATCCAACATACTTTGTAGTAGCTCTTTGAAAATTGACAAAATAAAGGAGTTCTCAGTTTTGTCTCTATGGTTTGTTTCCTCTTCAAGTAGCCCTAGGCAAAGACTGTGGAAAAGCACTTTCATTAAAAGGGGTTGCCAAGCTTCCAAGAAATTACGAGTTTCCGAAATACCAGCGAATATTTTTTTCAACCAATCTTGATGATACGTGGTGGTAATGACAAGCACACAATTCCCACTTGGCTCACCAAATTTTGTTCTTCTATGTTGAAGCGTTCGTTTACATTAGCAGTTTTTATTTTTAGGTATCACTCTGTTTTCTCCTATACAGATAGATGAATTTAGAACTCTAAATCCAACATGGTTTGTAGTAGCTCTTTGAAACTTGACAAAAAAAAGTAGTTCGTTTACAGTAGCAGTTTTTATTTTTAGGTTTCAACCTTTTCCTCCTATATAGATAGATGAATTTGGAATTCTAGATCCAACATGATTTGTAGTAGCTCTTTGAAACTTGACAAAATAAAGGAGTTCTCAGTTCTGTCTTTATTGTTTGTGTGTTCTTCAAGTAGCCCTAAGCAGAGACTGTGGAAAAGCCCTTTCATTGAAAAGGGTTGCCAAGCTTCCAAGAAATTCCGAGTTTCCGAAATACCAGCAAATATTTTTTCTCCCAATCGTGATGATACTTGGTGGTAATCATCAGTACACAAATCACACTTGGCTCACCAAATATTGTTCTTCTCGGTTGAAGCGTTCGTCTACAGTGGCAGTTTTTGTATTTAGGTTTCACTCTGTTCTCTCCTATATAGATAGATGAATGTGGAACTCTAAATACAACATACTTTGTAGTAGCTCTCTGAAACTTGACAAAATGAAGGAGTTCTCAGTTTTGTCTCTATGGTTTGTTTCCTCTTCAAGTAGCCCTAGGCACAGACTGTGGAAAAGCACTTTCATTGAGAGGGGTTGCCAAGCGTGTAAGAAATAACGAGTTTCTGAAATACCAGCAAATATTTTTTCACGCAATCTTGATGATACTTGGTGGTGATGATCAGTACAGAAATCCCACTTGGCTCACCAATTTTGTTCTTCTAGGTTTAAGCGTTCGTCTACAGGAGCAGTGTTTATATTTCGGTTTCACTCTGTTCTCTCCTATATAGAGAGATGAATTTGGAACTCTAAATCCTACATGGTTTGTAGTAGTTCTTTGAAACTTGACAAAATAAAGGAGTTCTCAGTTTTGTCTCTATGGTTTGTTTCCTCTTCAAGTAGCCCTAGGCACAGACTGTGGAAAAGCTCTCTCATTGAGAGGGGTTGCGAAGCTTCTAAGAAATAAAGATTTTCCAAAATACCAGCAAATATTTTTCACCCAATCGTGATTATACTTGGTGGTAATCATTAGTACACAAATCACACTTGGCTCACCAAATTTTGTTCTTCTAGGTTGAAGCGTTCGTCTACAGTAGCAGTTTTTATATTTAGGTTTCACTCTGTTCTCTCCTATATAGATAGATGAATTTGGAACTCTAAATCCAACATGGTTTGTAGTAGCTCTTTGAAACTTGAGAAAATAAAGAAGTTCACAGTTTTGTGTCTATGGTTTGTGTCCTCTTCAAGTAGCCCTAGTCACAGAGTGTGGAAAAGCACTTTCATTGAGAGGGGTTGCCAAACTTCTAAGAAATAACGAGTTTCCGAAATACCAGCAAATATTTTTTCTCCCTATCTTGATAATACGTGGTGGTAATGATCAGTACTCAAATCTCACTTGGCTCACCAAATTTTGTTCTTCTAGCATGAAGCGTTCGTCTACAGGAGCAGTGTTTATATTTAGGATTCACTCTGTTCTCTCCAATATAGATAGATGAATTTGGAACTCTAAATCCAACATACTTTGTAGTAGCTCTTTGAAACTTGACAAAATGAAGGAGTTTTCAGTTTTGACTCTATGGTTTGTTTCCTCTTCAAGTAGCCCTAGGCACAGACTGTGGAAAAGCACTTTCATTGAGAAGGGTTGCCAAGCTTCAAAGAAATAACGAGTTTCCGAAATACCAGTGAATATTTTTTCACCCAATCTTGATGATACGTGGTGGTAATGACAAGTACACAAATCCCACTTGGCTCACCAAATTTTGTTCTTCTCGGTTGCAGCATTCGTCTACAGTGGCAGTTTTTGTATTTAGGTTTCACTCTGTTCTCTCCTATATAGATAGATGAATTTGGAACTCTAAATCCAACATGGTTTTAGTAGCTCTTTGAAACTTGACAAAATAAAGGAGTTCTCAGTTTTGTCTTTATTGGTTGTGTCCTCTTAAAGTAGCCCTAGGCACAGACTGTGGAAAAGCACTTTCATTGAGAGGGGTTGCCAATCTTCTAAGAAATAACGAGTTTCCGAAATACCATCAAATATTTTTTCACCCAATCTGGATGATACTTGGTGCTAATGATCAGAACACAAGTCCCACTTGGCTCACCAAATTTTGTTCTTCTAGGTTTAAGCGTTCGTCTACAGGAGCAGTGTTTATATTTAGGTTTCACTCTGTTCTCTCCTATATAGATAGATGAATTTGGAACTCTTAATCCAACATGGTGTGTAGTAGCTCTTAGAAACTTGACGAAAAAAAGTAGTTCTCATTTTTGTCTCTATGGTTTGTTTCCACTTCAAGTAGCCCTAAGCAGAGACTGTGGAAAAGGACTTTCATTGAAAGCGGTTGCCAAGCTTCCAGTAAATTACGAGTTTCCGAAATACCAGCAAATATTTTTTCACCCAATCTTGATGATACGTGGTGGTAATGACAAGCACACAATTCCCACTTGGCTCACCAAATGTTGTTCTTCTACGTTGAAGCGTTCGTTTACAGTAGCAGTTTTTATTTTTAGGTTTCACTCTGTTCTCTCCTATATATATAGATGAATTTGGAACTCTAAATCCAACATGGTTTGTAGTAGCTCTTTGAAACTTGACAAAATAAAGGAGTTCTCAGTTTTGTCTCTATGGTTTGTTTCCTCTTCAAGTAGCCCTAGGCACAGACTGTGGAAAATCACTTTCACTGAGAGGGGTTGCCAAGCTTCTAAGAAATAACGAGTTTCCGAAATACCAGCAAATAATTTTTCACCCAATCTTGAAGATACATGGTGATAATGATCAGTACACAAATCCCACTGGGCTCACCAAATTTTGTTCTTCTAGTTATAAGCGTTCGTCTACAGGAGCATTGTTTATATTTAGGTTTCACTCTGTTCTCTCCTATATAGATAGATGAATTTGGAACTCTAAATCCAACATGGTTTGTAGTAGCTCTTTGAAACTTTACAAAATAAAGGAGTTCTCGGTTTTGTCTCTACGGTTTGTTTCCTCTTCAAGTAGAACAAGGCACAGACTGTGGAAAAGCACTTTCATTGAGAGGGTTTGCCAAGCTTCTAAGAAATAACGATTTTTCGAAATACCAGCAACTATTTTTTCTCCCTATCTTGATAATACGAGGTGGTAATGATTAGTACTCAAATCTCACTTGGCTCACCAAATTTTGTTCTTCTAGTTTGATGCGTTTGTCTACAGGAGCAGTGATTATATTTAGGATTCACTCTGTTCTCTCCAATATAGATAGATGAATTTGAAACTCTACATCCAACATACTTTGTAGTATCTCTTTGAAACTTGAAAAAATAAGAGTTCTCTGTTTTGTCTCTATGGTTTGTTTCCTCTTCAAGTAGCCCTGGGCACAGACTGTAGAAAAGCACTTTCATTGAAAGGGGTTGTCAAGCTTCCAAGAAATTACGAGTTTCCGAAATACCAGCGATTATTTTTTCACGCAATCTTGTTGATACGTGGTGGCAATGACAAGTACACAAATCCCACTTGGCTCACCAAATTTTGTTCTTCTAGGTTGAAGCGTTCGTCTACAGTAGCAGTTTTTATATTTAGGTTTCCCTCTGTTCTCTCCTATATATATAGATGCATTTGGAACTCTAAATCCAACATGGTTTGTAGTAGCTCTTTAAAACTTGACAAAATAAAGGAGTTCTCAGTTTTGTCTCTATGGTTTGTTTCCTCTTCAAGTAGCCCTAGGCACAGACTGTGGAAAAGCACTTTCATTGAGAGGGGTTGCCAAGCTTCTAAGAAATAACGAGTTTCCGAAATACCAGCAAATATTTTTCACCCAATCGTGATGATACTTGGTGGTAATCATCAGTACACAAATCCCACTTGGCTCACCAAATTTTCTTCTTCTAGGTTGAAGCGTTCGTCTACAGTAGCAGTTTTTATTTTTAGGTTTCACTCTGTTCTCTCCTATATAGATAGATGAATTTGGAACTCTAACTCCAACATAGTTTGTGGTAGCTCATTGAAACTAAACAAAATAAAGGAGTTCTCTGTTTTGTCTCTATTGTTTGTGTCCTCTTCAATTAGCCCTTGGCACAGACTGTGGAAAAGCAATTTCTTTGAGAGGGGTTGCAAAGCTTCTAAGAAATAACGAGTTTCCGAAATACCAGCAAATATTTTTTCTCCCAATCTTGATGATACGCGGTGGTAATGATCAGTACACAAACCTCACTTGGATAACCAAATTTTGTTCTTCTAGGTTGAAGCGTTCGTCTACAGGAGCAGTGTTTATATTTAGGTTTCACTCTGTTCTCTCCTATATAGATAGATGAATTTGGAACACTAAATCCAACATACTTTGTAGTAGCTCTTTGAAAATTGACAAAATAAAGGAGTTCTCAGTTTTGTCTCTATGGTTTGTTTCCTCTTCAAGTAGCCCTAGGCAAAGACTGTGGAAAAGCACTTTCATTAAAAGGGGTTGCCAAGCTTCCAAGAAATTACGAGTTTCCGAAATACCAGCGAATATTTTTTTCAACCAATCTTGATGATACGTGGTGGTAATGACAAGCACACAATTCCCACTTGGCTCACCAAATTTTGTTCTTCTATGTTGAAGCGTTCGTTTACATTAGCAGTTTTTATTTTTAGGTATCACTCTGTTTTCTCCTATACAGATAGATGAATTTAGAACTCTAAATCCAACATGGTTTGTAGTAGCTCTTTGAAACTTGACAAAAAAAAGTAGTTCGTTTACAGTAGCAGTTTTTATTTTTAGGTTTCAACCTTTTCCTCCTATATAGATAGATGAATTTGGAATTCTAGATCCAACATGATTTGTAGTAGCTCTTTGAAACTTGACAAAATAAAGGAGTTCTCAGTTCTGTCTTTATTGTTTGTGTGTTCTTCAAGTAGCCCTAAGCAGAGACTGTGGAAAAGCCCTTTCATTGAAAAGGGTTGCCAAGCTTCCAAGAAATTCCGAGTTTCCGAAATACCAGCAAATATTTTTTCACCCAATCGTGATGATACTTGGTGGAAATCATCATTACACAAATCACACTTGGCTCACCAAATATTGTTCTTCTCGGTTGAAGCGTTCGTCTACAGTGGCAGTTTTTGTATTTAGGTTTCACTCTGTTCTCTCCTATATAGATAGATGAATGTGGAACTCTAAATACAACATACTTTGTAGTAGCTCTCTGAAACTTGACAAAATGAAGGAGTTCTCAGTTTTGTCTCTATGGTTTGTTTCCTCTTCAAGTAGCCCTAGGCACAGACTGTGGAAAAGCACTTTCATTGAGAGGGGTTGCCAAGCGTGTAAGAAATAACGAGTTTCTGAAATACCAGCAAATATTTTTTCACGCAATCTTGATGATACTTGGTGGTGATGATCAGTACACAAACCTCACTAGGATAACCAAATTTTGTTCTTCTAGGTTGAAGCGTTCGTCTACAGTGGCAGTTTTTGTATTTAGGTTTCACTCTGTTCTCTCCTATATAGATAGATGAATTTGGAACTCTAAATCCAACATGGTTTGTAGTAGCTCTTTGAAACTTGACAAAAAAAAATTGTTCGTTTACAGTAGCAGTTTTTATTTTTAGGTTTCAACCTTTTCCTCCTATATAGATAGATGAATTTGGAACTCTAAATCCAACATACTTTGTAGTTGGTCTTTGTAATTTGACAAAATAAAGGAGTTCTCAGTTTTGTCTATATGGTTTGTTTTCTCTTCAAGTAGCCCTAGGCACAGACTGTGGAAAAGCACTTTCATTGAGAGGGGTTGCCAAGCTTCTAAGAAATAACGATTTCTGAAATAGCAGCAAATGTTTTTCACGCAATCGTGATGATACTTGGTGTTAATCTTCATAACAAATCCCACTTGGCTCACCAAATTTTGTTGTTCTAGGTTGAAGGGTTCGTTTACAGTAGCAGTTTTTATTTTTTAGGTTTCACTCTTTTTCCTCCTATATAGATAGATGAATTTGGAACTGTAAATCCAACATGGTTTGTAGTAGCTCTTTGAAACATTAGAAAATAAAGGAGTTATCTGTTTTGTCTCTATGGTTTGTTTCCTCTTCAAGTATCCCTAGGCACAGACTGTGGAAAAGCACTTTCATTGAGAGGGGTTGCCAAGCTTCTAAGAAATAACGAGTTTCTGAAATACCAGCGAATATTTTTTCACCCAATCTTGATATACGTGGGGGTAATGACAAGTAGACAAATCCCACTTGACTCACCAAATTTTGTTCTTCTAGGTTTAAGCATTCATCTACAATAGCAGTGTTTATATTTATGTTTCACTCTGTTCTCTACTATATAAATAGATGAATTTGGAACTCTAAATCCAACATACTTTGTAGTTGGTCTTTGTAACTTGACAAAATAAAGGAGTTCTCAGTTTTGTCTCTATGGTTTGTTTCCTCTTCAAGTAGCCCTAGGCACAGACTGTGGAAAAGCACTTTCATTGAAAGGGGTTGTCAAGCTTCCAAGAAATTACGAGTTTCTGAAATACCAGCGAATATTTTTTCACCCAATCTTGATGATACGTGGTGGTAATGACAAGTACACAAATCCCACTTGGCTCACCCAATTTTGTTTTTCTAGGTTGAAGCGTTCTTTTACAGTAGCAGTTTTTATTTTTAGGTTTCACTCTTTTTCCTCCTATATCGATAGATGAATTTGGAACTCTAAATCCAACATGGTTTGTAGTAGCTCTTGAAACTTGACAAAATAAAGAAGTTCTCAGTTTTGTCTTTATGGTTTGTTTCATCTTCAAGTAGTCCTAGGCACAGACTGTGGAAAAGCACTTTCATTGAGAGGGATGCCAAGTTTCTAAGAAATAACGAGTTTCCGAAATACCAGCAAATATTTTTTCACCCAATCTTGATGATACTTGGTGGTAATGATCAGAACACAAATCCCACTTGGCTCACCAAATTTTCTTCTTCTAGGTTGAAGCGTTCGTCTACAGTAGCAGTTTTTATATTTAGGTTTCACTCTGTTCTCTCCTATATAGATAGATGAATTTGGAACTATAAATCCAACATGGTTTGTGGTAGCTCTTTGAAACTACACAAAATAAAGGAGTTCTCTGTTTTGTCTCTATTGTTTGTGTCCTCTTCAAGTAGCCCTAGGCACAAACTGTGGAAAAGCACTTTCATTGAGAGGGGTTGCCAAGCTTCTAAGAAATAACGAGTTTCTGAAATACCAGCAAGTATTTTTTCTCCCAAACTTGATGATACGTGGTGGTAATGATCAGTACACAAATCCCACTTGGCTCACAAAATTTTGTTTTTCTAGGCTGAAGCGTTCGTCTACAGGAGCAGTGTTTATATTTCGGTTTCACTCTGTTCTCTCTATATAGATAGATGAATTTGGAACTCTAAATCCAACATGGTTTGTGGTAGCTCTTTGAAACTACACAAAATAAAGGAGTTCTCTGTTTTGTCTCTATTGTTTGTGTTCTCTTCAAGTAGCCCTAGGCACAAACTGTGGAAAAGCACTTTCATTGAGAGGGGTTGCAAGCTTCTAAGAAATAACGAGTTTCTGAAATACCAGCAAGTATTTTTTCTCCCAAACTTGATGATACGTGGTGGCAATGATCAGTACACAAACCTCACTTGGCTCACCAAATTTTGTTCTTCTAGTTTGAAGCGTTCGT
>NW_027516088.1:0-65905 GCF_048772815.1 Callospermophilus lateralis
TTTTTCACCCAATCTTGAAGATTCTTCGTGGTAATGAGCAGTACACCAATCCCACTTGGCTCAGCAAATTTTGCTCTTCTAGGTTGAAGCATTCGTTTTCAATAAAAGTTTGAAATTTCAGGTTTCACTCTGTTTTCTCCTATATTGATACATGAATTTGGAACTCTAAATCAAGCACGGATTGTGCTAGCCCATTGAAACTTCACACAATAAAGTAGTACTAAGTTCTATCTGTATGGTTTGTTTCCTCTTGAAGTTGCCCTTGGAGGGAGTGGTGAAACACACTTTTGTTTGGAAGAGGTTGCCAAGCTTCCAAAGTACTACGAGTGTCCTGGAATCTCAGCATATGTTTTTTCCCCCTAACTTGAAGATACTTGGTGGTAATGAGCAGTACACCAATTCCACTTGACTCAGCAAATTTCCTTCTTCTAGATTGAAGCATTCGTTTGCAATAAGAGTTTAAATTTTTAGTTTCACTCTGTTTTCTCTTATATTGATACATGAATTTGGAACTCTAAATCAAGCACGGTTTGTGCTAGCCCCTTGAAACCTCACACAATAAAGTAGTTCTATCTGTATGGTTTGTTTCCTCTTCAAGTAGCCTTAGGAGAAAGTGATGAAACAAACTTTCGGTTTGAAAGGAGTTGCTAAGCTTCCAAAAAACTACAAGTGTCCTGAAATCTCAGCATATGTTTTTTTCACACAATCGTGAAGATACTTGGTGGTAATAAGTAGTACACCAATCCCACTGCGCTCAGCGAATTTTGTTCTTCTAGGTTGAAGCTTTCGTTTTCAATAAATTTTGAAATTTGAGGATTCACTCTGTTTTCTCCTATATTGATAGATGAATTGGAACTCTAAATCAAACACGGTTTGTGCCAGCCCATTGAAACTTGACACAATAAAGTAGTTCTAAGTTCTCTCTGTATGGTTTTTTTCCTCTTCAAGTAGCCCTAGGAGAAAGTGATGAAACACACTTTCGTTTGAAAGTAGATGCTAAGCTTCCAAAAACTACTCGTGTCCTGAAATCTCAGCATATTTTTTTTTACGCAATCTTGAAGATAGTGGTGGTAATGAGTAGTACACCAATCCCACTGGGCTCAGCAAATTTCGTTCTTCTAGGTTGAAGCTATCGTTTGCAGTAAGTGTTTGATTTTTCAGGTTTCACTCTGTTTTCTTCTATATTGATAGATGAATTTGGAACTCTAAATCAAACACGGTTTGTGCTAGCCCCTTGAAACTTGACACAATAAAGTAGTTCCAAGTTCTATATGTATGGTTTGCTTCTCATGAAGTTGCCTTTGGAGGGAGTGGTGAAACACACTTTCGTTTGAAAGAGGTTGCCAAATTCCAAAATACTACGAGTGTCCTGAAATCATAGCATATGCTTTTTCACCAAATCTTGAAGATCCTTGGTGGTAATGAGCAGTACACCAATCCCACTTGGATCAGCAAATTTCGTTCTTCTAGGTTGAAGCATTCGTTTTCAATAAAAGTTTGAATTTTCAGGTTTCACTCTGTTTTCTCCTATATTGATACATGAATTTGGAACTCTAAATCAAGCACGGATTGTGCTAGCCCCTTGACACTTGACACAATAAAGTAGTCCTAAGTTCTATCTGTATGGTTTGTTTCCTCTTGAAGTTGCCTTGGTGGGAGTGGTGAAACACACTTTCGTTTGAAAGGGGTTGCCAAGCTACCCAAAAACTACGAGTGTCCTGGAATCTCAGCATATGTTTTTTCACCCAATCTTGAAGATACTTCGTGGTAATGAGCAGTACACCAATCCCACTTGGCTCAGCATATTTCGTTCTTCTAGGTTGAAGCATTCGTTTGCAATAAGAGTTTGAATTTTCAGGTTTCACTCTGTTTTCTCCTATATTAATACATGAATTTGGAACTCTAAATATACCACGGTTTGTGCTAGCCCCTTGAAACATGACACAATAAAGTAGTTCTAAGTTCTATCTGTATGGTTTGTTACCTCTTCAAGTAGCCCTAGGAGAAAGTGATGAAACACACTTTCGTTTGAAAGGGGTTGCTAAGCTTCCAAAAAACTATGAGTGTCCTGAAATCTCAGCATATGTTTTTTCACGCAATCTTGAAGATACTTGGTGGTAATGAGTAATACACCAATCCCACTGGGCTCAGCAAATTTCGTTCTTCTAGGTTGAAGCATTCGTTTGCATTAAGAGTTTGAATTTTCAGGTTTCACTCTGTTTTCTCCTATGTTGATACATGAATTTGGAACTCTAACTCAAACACGGTTTGTGCTAGCCCCTTGAAACTTGACACAATAAAGTATTTCTACGTTCTATCTGTATGGTTTGTTTCCTCTTGAAATAGCCCTAAGACGGAGTGGTGAAACACACTTTCGTTGAAAGGGGTTGCCAAGCTTCCAAAAAACTACGAGTGTCCTGAAATCTCAGCATATGCTTTTTCACCCAGTCTTGAGATACTTGGTGGTAATGAGCAGTATAGCACTCCCACTTGGCTCAGCAAATTTTGTTCTTCTAGGTTGAAGCATTGGTTTTCAATAAATTTTGAAATTTGAGGTTACACTCTGTTTTGTCCTACATTTATACATGAATTTGCAACTCTAAATCAAGCACATTTGTGCTAGCCCCTTGACACTTGACACAATAAAGTAGTTCTAAGTTCAATCTCTATGGTTTGTTTCCTCTTCAAGTAGCCCTATAAGAAAGTGATGAAACACACTTTCCTTTGAAAGGGGTTGCCAATCTTTAAAAAAACTACGAGTGTCCTGAAATCTCAGCATATGATTTTTCACCCAATCTTGAAATTACTTGGTGGTAATGAGCAGTACACCATTCCCACTTGGTTCAGCAAATTTCGTTCTTCTAGGTTGAAGCATTCGTTTGCAATAATAGTTTGAAATTTCAGGTTTCACTCTCTTTTCTCCTATATTTATACCTGAATTTGGAACTCTGAACCAAGCACGATTTGTGCTCACCCCTTGAAACTTGACACAATACATAGTTCTAAGTTCTATCTGTGTGGTTTGTTTCCTCTTAAAGTTGCCCTAGGAGGGAGTGGTGAAACACACTTTCATTTGAAAGGGGTTGCCAAGCTTCCAAAAAACTACGAGTGTCCTGAAATCTCAGCATATGCTTTTTCACCCAATCTTGAAGAACTTGGTGGTAATGAGCAGTACACCAATCCGACTTGGCTCAGCAAATTTCGTTCTTCTAGGTTGAAGCATTCGTTTTCAACAAAAGTTTGAATTTTCAGGTTTCACTCTCTTTTCTCCAATATTTATAGCTGAATTTGGAACTCTAAATCAAACATGGTTTGTCTATCCCCTTGAAATTTGACACAATAAAGTAGTTCTAAGTTCTATGTGTATGCTTTGTTTCCTCTTCAAGTAGACCTAGGAGAAAGTGATGAAACACACTTTCGTTTGAAAGGAGTTGCTAGGATTCCAAAAACTACGAGTGTCCTGAAATCTCAGCATATGTTTTTTCACGCAATCTTGAATACTTAGTGGTAATGAGTAGTACACCAATCCTACTGGGCTAAGCAAATTTCGTTCTTCTAGGTTGAAGCATTCGTTTGAAGTAAGAGTTTGAATTTTCAGGTTTAACTCTGTTTTCTCCAATATTGATAGATGAATTTGGAACTCTAAATCAAACACGGTTTGTGCTTGCCCCTTGAAACTTGACACAATAAAGTAGTTCTTAGTTCTATCTGTATGGTTTGTTTCCTCTTGAAGTTGCCCTAGGAGGGAGTGGTGAAACACACTTTGGTTTGGAAGAGGTTGCCAAGCTTCCAAAATACTACGAGTGTCCTGAAATCTCAGCATATGTTTTTTCATCCAATCTTGAAGATACTTGGTGATAATGAGCAGTACACCAATCCCACTGGGTTCAACAAATTTCGTTCTTCTAGGTTGAATCATTCGTTTTCAATAAGAGTTCGAATTTTCAGGTTTCACTCTGTTTTCTCCTATATTTATACATGAATTTGGAACTCTAAATCAAGCTCGGTTTGTGGTAGCCTTTTGAAACATGACACAATAAAGTAGTTCTAAGTTCTATCTGTATGGTTTGTTTCCTCTTCAATTAGCCCTAGGAGAAAGTGATGAAACACACTTTCGTTTGAAAGGGTTTGCTAACCTTCCAAAAAACGACGAGTGTCCTGAAATCTAAGCATATGTTTTTTCAAGCAATCTTGAAGGTACTTGGTGGTAATGAGTAGTACAACAATCCCACTTGGCTCAGCAAATTTTGTTCTTCTAGGTTGAAGCATTCGTTTGCAGTAAGAGTTTGAATTTTCAGGTTTCACTCTGTTTTCTCCTATGTTGATACATGAATTTGGAACTCTAAATCAAACACGGTTTGTGCTAGTCCCTTGAAACTTGACACAATAAACTAGTTCTAAGTTCTATCTGTGTGGTTTGTTTCCTCTTGAAGTAGCCCTAGGAGGCAGTGGTGAAACACACTTTTGTTTGAAAGGGGTTGCCAAGCTTCCAAAAAACTACGAGTGTCCTAATATCTCAGCATATGCTTTTTCACCCAACCTTGAAGATACTTGGTTGTAATGAGCAGTACACCACTCCCTCTTGGTTCAGCAAATTTCGTTCTTCTAGGTTGAAGCATACGTTTCAATAAATTTTGAAATTTGATGTTGCACTCTGTTTTCTCCTACATTTATACATGAATTTGGAACTCTAAATCAAGCACATTTGTGCTAGCCCCTTGAAACTTGACACAATAAAGTAGTTCTAAGTTCATTCTGTATGGTTTGTTTCCTCTTCAAGTAGCCCTATAAGAAAGTGATGAAACACACTTTCGTTTGAAAGATGTTGCTAAGCTTCCAAAAAACTACGGGTGTCCTGAAATCTCAGCATATGTTTTTTCACGCAATCTTGAAGATACTTGGTGGTAATGAGTAGTACACAAATCCCACTGGGCTGAGCAAATTTCGTTCTTCTAGGTTGAAGCTATCATTTGCAGTAAGAGTTTGAATTTTCAGGTTTCACTCTGTTTTCTCCTATATTGATAGATGAATTTGGAACTCTAAATCAAACACGGTTTGTGCTTGCCCCTTGAAACTTCACACAATAAATTAGTTCTAAGTTCTATCTGTATGGTTTGTTTCCTCATGAAGTTGCCTGAGGAGGGAGAAGTGAAACACACTTTCGTTTGAAAGAGGTTGCCAAATTCCAAAATACTACGAGTGTCCTGAAATCTCAGCATTTGTTTTTTCACCCAAACTTGAAGATCCTTGGTGGTAATGAGCAGTACACCAATCCCACTTGGATCAGCAAATTTCGTTCTTCTAGGTTGAAGCATTCGTTTGCAATAAGGGTTTGAATTTTCAGGTTTCACTCTGTTTTCTCCTATATTGATACGTGAATTTGGAACTCCAAATCAAACACGGTTTGTGCTAGCCCCTTGAAACTTGACACAATAAAGTAGTTCTAACTTCTATCTGTATGGTTTGTTTCCTCTTGAAGTTGCCTAGGAGGGAGCGGTGAAACACACTTTCTTTTGGAAGAGGTTGCCAAGCTTCCAAAGTACTACGAGTGTCCTGAAATCTCAGCATATGTTTTTTTCACCCAAACTTGAAGATACTTGGTGTTAATGAGCAATACACCAATCCCACTTGGCTCAGCAAATTTCGTTTTTCTAGGTTGAAGCATTCGTTTGCAATAAGAGTTTGAATTTTCAGGTTTCACTCTGTTTTCTCCTATATTGATACATGAATTTGGAACTCTAAATCAAGAACGGTTTTTGCTAGCCCCTTGAAACTTGACACAAAAAGTTGTTCTAACTTCTATCTGTATGGTTTGTTTCCTCTTCAAGTAGCCCTAGGAGAAAGTGATGAAACACACTTTCGTTTGAAAGGGTTGGCTAAGCTTAAAAAAAACCAATAGTGTCCTGAAATCTCAGCATGTTTTTTCACGCAATCTTGAAGGTACTTGGTGGTAATGAGTAGTACACCAATCCCACTTGGCTCAGCAAATTTCGTTCTTCTAGGTTGAAGCATTCGTTTGCAGTAAGAGTTTGAATTTTCAGGTTTCACTCTGTTTTCTCCTATGTTGATACATGAATTTGGAACTCTAAATCAAACACGGTTTTTGCTAGTCCCTTGAAACTTGACACAATAAAGTAGTTCTACGTTCTATCTGTGTGGTTTGTTTCCTCTTGAAGTAGCCCTAGGAGGGAGTGGTGAAACACACTTTCGTTTGAAAGGGGTTGCCAAGCTTCCAAAAAACTACGAGTGTCCTGACATCTCAGCCTATGCTTTTTCACCCAATCTTGAAGATGCTTGGTGGTAATGAGAAGTACACCACTCCCACTTGGCTCAGCAAATTTTGTTCTTCTAGGTTGAAGCATTCCTTTGCAATAAATTTTGAAATTTGAGGTTTCACACTGTTTTCTCCTATATTGATACATGAATTTGGAACTCTAAATCAAGCACAATTTGGGGTAGCCCCTTGAAACTTGACACAATAAAGTAGTTCTAAGTTCATTCTGTATGGTTTGTTTCCTCTTCAAGTAGCCCTATAAGAAAGTGATGAAACACACTTTCGTTTGAAAGGTGTTCCTAAGCTTCCAAAAGACTACGGGTGTCCTGAAATCTCAGCATATGTTTTTTCACGCAATCTTGAAGATACTTGGTGGTAATGAGTAGTACACCAATCCCACTGGGCTCAGCAAATTTCGTTCTTCTAGGTTGAAGCTATTGTTTGCAGTAGGAGTTTGAATCTTCAGGTTTCACTCTGTTTTCTCATATATTGATACATGAATGACACAATAAAATAGTTCTAAGTTTTATCTGTATGGTTTGTTTCCTCATGAAGTCACCTTAGGAGAAAGAGGTGAAACACACTTTCGTTTGAAAGAGGTTGCCAAATTCCAAACACTACGAGTGTCCTGAAATCTCAGAATATGTTTTTTCACCCAATCTTGAAGATCCTTGGTGGTAATGAGCAGTACACCAATCCCACTGGGCTCAGCAAATTTCGTTCTTCTAGGTTGAAGCATTCGTTTGCAATAAGAGTTTGAATTTTCAGATTTCACTCTGTTTTCTCCTATGTTGATACATGAATTTAGAACTCTAAATCAAACACGGTTTGTGCTAGTCCCTTGAAACTTGAAACAATAAAGTAGTTCTAAGTTCTATCTGTGTGGTTTGTTTCCTCTTGAAGTAGCCCTAGGAGGGAGTGGTGAAACACACTTTCGTTTGAAACGGGTTGCCAAGCTTCCAAAAAACAATGAGTGTCCTGAAATCTCAGCATATGCTTTTTCACCCAATCTTGAAGATACTTGGTGGTAATGAGAAGTACACCACTCCCACTTGGCTCAGCATATTTCGTTCTTCTAGGTTGAAGCATTCGTTTTTAATAAATTTTGAAATTTGAGGTTTCACTCTGTTTTCTCCTATATTGATACATGAATTTGGAACTCTAAATCAAGCACAATTTGTGGTAGCCCCTTGAAACTTGACACAATAAAGTAGTTCTAAGTTCATTCTGTATGGTTTGTTTCCTCTTCAAGTAGCCCTATAAGAAAGTGATGAAACACACTTTCGTTTGAAAGATGTTGCTAAGCTTCCAAAAAACTACGGGTGTCCTGAAATCTCAGCATATGTTTTTTCACGCAATCTTGAAGATACTTGGTGGTATTGAGTAGTACACCAATCCCACTGGGCTCAGCAAATTTCGTTCTTCTAGGTTGATCATTCGTTTTCAATAATAGTTTGAATTTTCAGGATTCACTCTGTTTTCTCCTATATTTATAGGTGAATTTGGAACTCTAAATCAAACACGGTTTGTGCTAGCCCCTTGAAACTTGACACAATAAAGTAGTTCTACGTTCTATCTGTATGGTTTGTTTCCTCTTGAAGTTGCCCTATGAGGGAGCGGTGAAACACACTTTCGTTTGGAAGAGGTCGCCAAGCTTCCAAAGTAGTACGAGTGTCCTGAAACCTCAGCATATATTTTCCACCCAAACTTCAAGATACTTGGTAGTAATGAGCAGTACACCAATCCCACTTGACTCAGCAAATCTCGTTCTTTTAGTTTGAAGTATTCGTTTGCAATACGAGTTTGAATTTTCAGGCTTCACTCTGTTTTCTCCTATATATATAAATGAATTTGGAACTCTAAATCAAACACGGTTTGTGCTAGCCCCTTGAAACTTGACACAATAAAGTAGTTCTACGTTCTATCTGTATGGTTTGTTTTCTCTTGAAGTTGCCCTAGGAGGGAGTGGTGAAACATACTTTCCTTGAAAGAGGTTGCCAAGCTTCCAAAATACGACGGGTGTCCTGAAATCTCACCATATGTTTTTTCACCCAATCTTGAGGATACTTGGTGGTAATGAGCAGTGCACTATTCCCACTTGGCTCAGCAAATTTCGTTCTTCTAGGTTGAAGCATTCGTTTGCAATAAGACTTTGAATTTTCAGGTTTCACTCTGTTTTCTCCTATATTGATACATGAATTTGGAACTCTAAATCAAGCACGGTTTCTGGTAGCCGCTTGAATCTTGACACAATAAAGTAGATCTAAGTTCGATCTGTATGGTTTGTTTCCTCTTGAAGTTGCCCTATAAGGGAGTGGTGAAACACATTTTCGATTGAAAGGGTTGCCAATCATCCAAAAAACTACGAGTGTACTGAAATCTTAGCATATGCTTTTTCACCCAATCTTGAAGATACTTGGGGGTAATGAGCAGTACACCATTCCCACTTGGCTCAGCAAATTTCGTTCTTCTACGTTGAAGCATTCGTTTGCAATAAAAGTTTGAAATTTCAGGTTTCACTCTGTTTTCTCCTATATTTATACCTGAATTTGGAATGCTAAATCAAGCACGGTTTGTGCTACCCGTTGAAACTTGACACAATAAAGTAGTTCTAAGTTCTATGTGTATGGTTTGTTTCCTCTTCAAGTAGACCTAGGAGAAAGTGATGAAACACACTTTCTTATGAAAGGAGTTGCTAAGCTTCCAAAAACCTACGAGTGTCCGGAAATCTCAGCATTTGTTTTTTCACGCAATCTTGAAGATACTTGGTGGTAATGAGTAGTACACCAATCCTACTGGGCTCAGCAAATTTCGTTCTTCTAGGTTGAAGAATTCGTTTGCAGTAAGAGTTTCTATTTTCAGGTTTCACTCTGTTTTCTCCTATATTGATAGATGAATTTGGAACTCTAAATCAAACACGGTTTGTGCTGGCCCCATGAAACTTGACACAATAAAGTAGTTCTAAGTTCTATCTGTATGGTTTGTTTCCTCGTGAAGTTGCCCTAGGAGGGAGTGGTGAAACACACTTTCGTTTGGAAGAGGTTGCCAAGGTTCCAAAATACTACGAGTGTCCTGAAATTTCAGCATATGTTTTTTCACCCAATCTTGAAGATACTTGGTGATAATGAGCAGTACACCAATCCCACTTGACTCATTAAATTTCGTTCTTCTAGGTTGAAGCATTCGTTTGCAATAAGAGTTTGAATTTTCAGGTTTCACTCTGTTTTCGCCTATATTGATACATGAATTTGGACCACTAAATCAAGCACGGTTTGTGCTAGCCCCTTGAAACTTGACACAATAAAGTAGTTCTAAGTCCTATCTTTATAATTTGTTTCCTCTTGAAGTTGCCCTAGGAGGGAGTGGTGAAACGCACTTTCGTTTCATAGGGTTTGCCAAGATTCCAAAAAACTACGAGTGTCCTGAAATCTCACCATATGCTTTTCACCCAATCTTGAAGATACTTGGTGGTAATGAGCAGTACACCATTCCCACTTGGCTCAGCAAATTTCATTCTTCTAGGTTGAAGCATTCTTTTCAATAAATGTTTGAAATTTCAGGTTTCACTCTGTTTTCTCCTATATTTATACATGAATTTGGAACTCTAAATCAAGCACGGTTTGTGGTAGCCCCTTGAAACATGACACAATAAAGTAGTTCTAAGTTCTCTCTGTATGGTTTGTTTCCTCTTAAAGTAGCCCTAGGAGGGAGTGGTGAAACACACTTTGGTTTGAAAAGGGTTGCCTAGCTTCCAAAAAACTTCGAGTGTCCTGAAATCTCAGAATATTCTTTTTCACCAAATCTAGAAGATACTTGGTGGTAGTGATCAGTACACCAATCCCACTTGGTTCAGCAAATTTCGTTCTTCTAGGTTGAAGCATTTGTTTTCAATAATAGTTTGAATTTTCAGGATTCACTCTGTTTTCTCTTATATTATAGATGAATTTGGAACTCTAAATCAAACACGGTTTGTGCTATCCCCTTGAAACTTGACACAATATAGTAGTTCTAAGTACTATCTGTATGGTTTGTTTCCTCTTGAAGTTGCCATATATGGGAGCGGTGAAACACACTTTCGTTTGGAAGAGGTTGCCAGGCTTCCAAAGTATACGAGTGTCCTGAAACCTCAGCATATGTTTTTTCACCCAAACTTGAAGATACTTGGTGGTAATGAGCAGTACACCAATCCCACTAGACTCAGCAAATTTCGTTCTTTTAGGTTGAAGCATTCGTTTGCAATAAGAGTTTGAATTTTCAGGTTTTACTCTGTTTTCTCCTATATATATATATATGAATTTGGAACTCTAAATCAAACACGGTTTGTGCTAGCCCCTTGAAACTTGACACAATAAAGTAGTTCTAAGTTCTATCTGTATGGTTTGTTTTCTCTTGAAGTTGCCCTAGGAGGGAGTGGTGAAACATACTTTCCTTTGAAAGAGGTTGCCAAGCTTCCAAAATACGATGAGTGTCCTGAAATCTCACCATATGTTTTTTCACCCAATCTTGAGAATACTTGGTGGTAATGAGCAGTACACCATTCCTACTTGCCTGAGCAAATTTCGTTCTTCTAGGTTGAAGCATTCGTTTGCAATAAGAGTTTGAATTTTGAGGTTTCACTCTGTTTTCTCCTATATTTATACCTGAATTTGGAACTCTAAATCAAACACGGTTTGTGCTAGCCCCTTGAAACTTTGCACAATAAAGTAGTTCTTAGTTCTATCTGTATGGTTTGTTTCCTCTTGAAGTTGCCCTAAGAGGGAACGGTGAAACACACTTTCGGTTTAAGAGGTTGCCAAGCTTCCAAAGTACTATGAGTGTCCTGAAATCTCATCATATGTTTTTTCACCCAAACTTGAAGATACTTGGTGGTAATGAGCAGTACACCAATCACACTTGACAGCAAATTTAGTTCTTCTAGCTTGAAGCATTCGTTTGCAATAAGAGTTTGAATTTTCAGGTTTCACTCTGTTTTCTCCTATATTTATAGGTGAATTTGGAATTCTAAATCAAACACGGTTTGTGCTAGCCCCTTGAAACTTGACACAATAAAGCAGTTCTAAGTTCTATCTGTATGGTTTGTTTCCTCTTGAAGTAGCCCTAGGAGGGAGTGTTGAAACACACTTTCGTTTGAAAGGGGTTGCCAAGCTTCCAAAAAACTACGAGTGTTCTTAAATCTCAGCATATGCTTTTTCACCCAATCTTGAAGGTACTTGGTGGTAATGAGTAGTACACCAATCCCACTGGGCTCAGTAAATTTCGTTCTTCTAGGATGAGGCTATCGTTTGCAGTAAGAGTTTGAATTTTCAGGTTTCACTCTGTTTTCTCCTATATTGATACATGAATTTGGAACTCTAAATCAACACGGTTTGTGCTAACCCCTTGAAACTTGACACAATAAAGTAGTTCTAAGTTCTATCTGTATGGTTTGTTTCCTCATAAAGTTGCCTTAGGAGGGAGAGGTGAAACACACTTTCGTTTGAAAGAGTTTGCCAAATTCCAAAATACTACGAGTGTCCTGAAATCTCAGCATATGTTTTTTCACCGAATCTTGAAGATCCTTGGTGGTAATGAGCAGTACACCAATCCCACTTGGCTCAGCAAATTTCGTTCTTCTAGGTTGAAGCATTCGTTTGCAATAAGAGTTTGAATTTTCAGGTTTCTCTCTGTTTTCTCCTATATTGATACATGAGTTTGGAACTCTAAATCAAGCACGGTTTGTGCTAGCCCCTTGAAACTTGACACAATAAAGTAGTTCTAAGTTCTATCTTTATAATTCGTTTCCTCTTGAAGTTGCCCTAGGAGGCAGTGGTGAAACACACTTTCTTTTGAAAGGGGTTGCCAAGCTTCCAAAAAACTACGAGTGTCCTGAAATCTCACCATATGCTTTTCACCCTATCTTAAAGATACTTGGTGGTAATGAGCAGTACACCAATCCCACTTGGATAAGCAAATTTCATTCTTCTAGGTTGAAGCATTCGTTTTCAATAAATGTTTGAAATTTCAGGTTTCACATTGTTTACTCCTAAATTTATACATGAATTTGGAACTCTAAATCAATCACGGTTTGTGCTAGCACCTTGAAACACCACACAATAAAGTAGTTCTAAGTTCTATCTGTATGGTTTGTTTCCTCTTCAGGTAGCCCTAGGAGTAAGTGATGAAACACACTTTCGTTTGAAAGGTGTTGCTAAGCTTACAAAAAACTACGAGTGTCCTGATCTCAACATATGTTTTTTTATGCAATCTTGAAGATACTTGTTGGTAATGAGCAGTACACCAATCCCACTTGGCTCAGCAAATTTCCTTCTTCTAGGTTGAAGCATTCGTTTGCAATAAGAGTTTGAATATTCAGGTTTCACTCTGTTTTCAGATATATTGATACATGAATTTGGAACTCTAAATCAAGCACGGTTTTTGCTAGCCCCTTGAAACTTGACACAATAAAGTAGTTCTAAGTTCTATCTGTATGGTTTGTTTCCTCTTGAATTTGCCCTAGGAGGGAGTGGTGAAACACACTTTCGTTTGAAAGGGGTAGCCAAGCTTCCAAAAAACTACGAGTGTCCTGAAATTTTAGCATATGCTTTTTCAACAAATCTTGAAGATACTTGGTGGTAATGAGCAGTACACCAATCCCACTTGGCTCAGAAAATTTCGTTCATCTAGGTTGAAGCATTCGTTTTCAATAAAAGTTTGAATTTTCAGGTTTCAATCTGTTTTCACCTGTATTTATAGATGAATTTGGAACTCTAAATCAAACACGGTTTGTGCTAGCCCCTTGAAACTTTACACAAAAAAGTAGTTCTAAGTTCTATCTGTATGGTTTGTTTCCTCTTGAAATTGCCCTAGGAGGGAGCGGTGAAACACACTTTCGTTTGGAAGAGGTTGCCAAGCTTCCAAAGTACTACGAGTGTCCTGAAATCTCATATATGTTTTTTCACCCAATCTTGAAGATACATATGGTAATGAGCAGTACACCACTCCCTCTTGGCTCAGCAAATTTCGTTCTTCTAGGTTGAAGCATTCGTTTTCAATAAATTTTGAAATTTGAGGTTTCACTCTGTTTTCTCCTATATTGATACATGAATTTGGAACTCTAAATCAAGCACGGATAGTGCTAGCCCCTTGAAACTTGACACAATAAAGTAGTTCTAAGTTCTATCTGTATGGTTTGTTTTTTCTTCAAGTAGCCCTAGGAGAAAGTAATGAAACACACTTTTGTTTGAAAGGGGTTGCTAAGCTTCCAAAAAACTACGGGTGTCCTGAATTCTCAGCATATGTTTTTTCACGCAATCATGAAGATACTTAGTGGTAATGAGTAGTACACCAATCCCACTGGACTCAGCAAATTTCGTTCTTCTAGGATGAAGCATTCGTTTGCAGTAAGAGTTTGAATTTTCAGGTTTCACTCTTTTTTCTCCTATAATGATACATGAATTTGGAACTCTAAATCAAGCACGGTTTGTGCTAGTCCCTTGAAACTTGACACAATAAAGTAGTTCTAAGTCCTATCTTTATAATTTGTTTCCTCTTGAAGTTGCCCTAGGAGGGAGTCGTGAAACACACTTTCCTTTGAAAGGGTTTGCCAAGATTCCAAAAAACTACGAGTGTCCTGAAATCTCACCATATGCTTTTCACCCAATCTTGAAGATACTTGGTGGTAATGAGCAATACTACAATCCCACTTCGCTCAGCAAATTTCATTCTTCTAGGTTGAAGCATGCGTTTGAAAATAGAGTTTGAATTTTCAGGTTTCACTCTGTTTTCTCCTATATTGATACATGAATTTGGAACTCTAAATCAAGCACGGTTTGTGCTAGTCCCTTGAAACTTGACATAATAAAGTAGTTCTATGTTCTATCTGTATGGTTTGTTTCCTCTTGAAGTAGCCCTAGGAGGGAGTGGTGAAACACACTTTCGTTTGAAAGGGGTTGCTAAGCTTCCAAAAAATTACGAGTGTCCTGACATCTCAGCATATGCTTTTTCACCCAATCTTGAAGGTACTTGGTGGTAATGAGCAGTACACCAATCCAACTGGGCTCAGTAAATTTCGTTCTTCTAGGATGAAGCTATCGTTTGCAGTAAGAGTTTGAATTTTCAGGTTTCACTCTGTTTTCTCCTATATTGATACATGAATTTGGAACTCTAAATCAACACGGATTGTGTTAGCCCCTGGAAACACCACACAATAAAGTAGTTCTAAGTTCTATCTGTATGGTTTTTTTCCTCTTCAGGTAGCCCTAAAAGAAAGTGATGAAACACACTTTCGTTTGAAAGGGGTTGCTAAGCTTCCAAAACCTACGAGTGTCCTGAAATCCCATCATATGTTTTTTCACGCAATCTTGAAGATACTTGGTGGTAATGAGTAGTACACCAATCCCACTGGACTGAGCAAATTTCATTCTTCTAGGTTGAAGCATTCGTTTGAAATAAGAGTTTGAATTTTCAGGTTTCACTCTGTTTTCTCCTATATTGATTCATGAATTTGGAACTCTAAATCAAGCACGGTTAGTGCTAACCCCTTGAAACTCGACACAATAAAGTAGCTCTAAGTTCTATGTGTATGGTTTGTTTCCTCTTCAAGTAGACCTAAGTGAAAGTGATGAAACACACTTTCGTTTGAAAGGAGTTGCTGAGATTCCAAAAAACTACGAATGTCCTGAAATCTCAGCACATGTTTTTTCAGGCAATCTTGAAGATACTTGGTGGTAATGAGTAGTACACCAATCCCACTGGGCTCAGGAAATTTAATTCTTCTAGGTTGAAGCATTCGTTTGCAGTAAGAGTTTGAATTTTCAGGTTTCACTCTGTTTTCTCCTATATTGATGGATGAATTTGGAACACTAAATCAAACACGGTTTGTGCTAGCCCCTTGAAACTTGACACAATGAAGTAGTTCTAAGTTCTATCTGTATGGTTGTTTTCTCTTGAATTTGCCCTAGGAGGGAGTGGTGAAACACACTTTCGTTTGAAAGGGGTAGCCAAGATTCCAAAAAACTATGAGTGTCCTGAAATCTCAGCATATGCTTTTTCACCAAATCTTGAAGATACTTGGTCGTAATGAGCAGTACACCAATCCCACTTGGCTCAGCAAATTTCGTTCATCTAGGTTGAAGCATTCGTTTTCAATAAAAGTTTGAATTTTCATGTTTCATTCTGTTTTCTCCTATATTTATAGATGAATTTGGAACTCTAAATCAAACACGGTTTGTGCTAGTCCCTTGAAACTTTACACAAAAAAGTAGTTCTAAGTTCTATCTCTATGATTTGTTTCCTCTTGAAATTGCCCTAGGAGGGAGCGGTGAAACACACTTTTGTTTGGAAGAGGTTGCCAAGCTTCCAAAGTACTACGAGTGTCCTGAAATCTCATATATGTTTTTTTCACCCAATATTGAAGATACATATGGTACTGAGCAGTACACCACTCCCTCTTGGCTCAGCAAATTTCGTTCTTCTAGGTTGAAGCATTCGTTTTCAATAAATTTTGAAATTTGAGTTTTCACTCTGTTTTCTCCTATATTGATACATGAATTTGGAACTCTAAATCAAGCACGGTTTGTGCTAGTCCCTGGAAACTTGACACAATAAAATAGTTCTAAGTTCTTTCTGTATGGTTTGTTTCCACTTCAAGTAGCCGTATAAGAAAGTGATGAAACACACTTTCGTTTGAAAGGTGTTGCTAAGCTTCCAAAAAACTACGGGTGTCCTGAAATCTCAGCATATGTTTTTTCACGCAATCTTGAAGATACTTGGTGGTAATGACTAGTACACCAATCCCACTGGGCTCAGAAAATTTCGTTCTTTTAGGTTGAAGCTATCGTTTGCAGTAAGACTTTGAATTTTTCAGGTTTCACTCTGTTTTCTCCTATATTGATAGATGAATTTGGAACTCTAAATCAAACACGGTTTGTGGTAGCCCCTTGAAACTTGACACAATAAAGTAGTACTAAGTTCTATCTGTATGGTTTGTGTTCTCATGAAGTTCCCTTAAGAGGGAGTGGTGAAACACAATTTCGTTTGGAAGAGGTTGCCAAACTTCCAAAATACTACGAGTGTCCTGAAATCTCAGCATATCTTTTTTTACCCAATCTTGAATTTCCTTGGTGGTAATGAGCAGTACACCAATCCCACTTGGCTCAGCAAATTTTTTTCTTCTAGGTTGAAGCATTCGTTTGCAATAAGAGTTTGAATTTTCAGGTTTCACTCTGTTTTCTCCTATATTGATACATGAATTTGGAACTCAAAATCAAGCACGGTTTGTGCTGACCCCTTGAAACTTGACACAATAAAGTAGTTCTAAGTTCTATCTGTGTGTTTTTTTTTTTTCCTCTTGAAGTAGCCCTAGGAAAAAGTGATGAAACACGCTTTCGTTTGAAAGGGGTTGCTAAGCTTCCAAAAAACTAGGAGTGTCCTGAAATCTCAGCATATGTTTTGTCACGCAATCTTGAAGATACTTGGTGGTAATGAGCAGTACACCAAACACACTTGACTCAACAAATTTCGTTCTTCTATCCTGAAGCATTCGTTTGCAATAAGAGTTTGAATTTTCAGGTTTCACTCTGTTTTCTCCTATATTTATAGGTGAATTTGGAATTTTAAATCAAACACAGTTTGTGCTAGCCCCTTGAAACTTGACACAATAAAGTAGTTGTAAGTTCTATCTGTATGGTTGTTTCCTCTTGAAGTTGCCCTATGAGGGAGTGGTGAAACATACTTTCGTTTGAAAGAGGTTGCCAAGCTTCCAAAGTACGACGAGTGTCCTGAAATCTCAGCATATGTTTTTTCACCCAATCTTGAAGATACTTGGTGGTAATGAGCAGTACACCAATCCCACTTGGCTCAGCAAATTTCATTCTTCTAGGTTGAAGCATTCGTTTGCAATAAGAGTTTGAATTTTCAGGTTTCACTCTGTTTTCTCCTATATTGATACATGAATTTGGAACTCTAAATCAAGCACGGTTTGTGCTAACCCCTTGAAACTCGACACAATAAAGTAGTTCTAAGTTCTATGTGTATGGTTTGTTTCCTCTTCAAGTAGACCTAAGTGAAAGTGATGAAACACACTTTCGTTTGAAAGGAGTTGCTGAGATTCCAAAAAACTACGAATGTCCTGAAATCTCAGCATATGTTTTTTCACGCAATCTTGAAGATACTTGGTGGTAATGAGTAGTACACCAATCCCACTGGGCTCAGGAAATTTAATTCTTCTAGTTTGAAGCATTCGTTTGCAGTAAGAGTTTGAATTTTCAGGTTTCACTCTGTTTTCTCCTATATTGATGGATGAATTTTAAACACTAAATCAAACATGGTTTGTGCTAGCCCCTTGAAACTTGACACAATGAAGTAGTTCTAAGTTCTATCTGTATGGTTGTTTCCTCTAGAATTTGCCCTAGGAGGGAGTGGTGAAACACACTTTCGTTTGAAAGGGGTAGCCAAGCTTCCAAAAAACTATGAGTGTCCTGAAATCTCAGCATATGCTTTTTCACCAAATCTTGAAGATACTTGGTGGTAATGAGCAGTACACCAATCCCACTTGGCTCAGCAAATTTCGTTCATCTAGGTTGAAGCATTCGTTTTCAATAAAAGTTTGAATTTTCAGGTTTCAATCTGTTTTCTCCTATATTTATAGATGAATTTGGAACTCTAAATCAAACACGGTTTGTGCTAGTCCCTTGAAACATTACACAAAAAAGTAGTTCTAAGTTCTATCTCTATGATTTGTTTCCTCTTGAAATTGCCCTAGGAGGGAGCGGTGAAACACACTTTTGTTTGGAAGAGGTTGCCAAGCTTCCAAAGTACTACGAGTGTCCTGAAATCTCATATATGATTTTTCACCCAATATTGAAGATACATATGGTACTGAGCAGTACACCACTCCCTCTTGGCTCAGCAAATTTCGTTCTTCTAGGTTGAAGCATTCGTTTTCAATAAATTTTGAAATTTGAGTTTTCACTCTGTTTTCTCCTATATTGATACATGAATTTGGAACTCTAAATCAAGCACGGTTTGTGCTAGACCCTGGAAACTTGACACAATAAAATAGTTCTAAGTTCTTTCTGTATGGTTTGTTTCCACTTCAAGTAGCCATATAAGAAAGTGATGAAACACACTTTCGTTTGAAAGGTGTTGCTAAGCTTCCAAAAACTACGGGTGTCCTGAAATCTAAGCATATGTTTTTTCACGCAATCTTGAAGATACTTGGTGGTAATGACTAGTACACCAATCCCACTGGGCTCAGAAAATTTCGTTCTTCTAGGTTGAAGCTATCATTTGCAGTAAGAGTTTGAATTTTTCAGGTTTCACTCTGTTTTCTCCTATATTGATAGATGAATTTGGAACTCTAAATCAAACACGGTTTGTGGTAGCCCCTTGAAACTTGACACAATAAAGTAGTTCTAAGTTCTATCTGTATGGTTTGTGTTCTCATGAAGTTCCCTTAAGAGGGAGTGGTGAAACACAATTTCGTTTGGAAGAGGTTGCCAAACTTCCAAAATACTACGAGTGTTTTGAAATCTCAGCATATCTTTTTTTACCCAATCTTGAATTTCCTTGGTGGTAATGAGCAGTACACCAATCCCACTTGGCTCAGCAAATTTTTTTCTTCTAGGTTGAAGCATTCGTTTGCAATAAGAGTTTGAATTTTCAGGTTTCACTCTGTTTTCTCCTATATTGATACATGAATTTGGAACTCAAAATCAAGCACGGTTTGTGCTGACCCCTTGAAACTTGACACAATAAAGTAGTTCTAAGTTCTATCTGTGTGTTTTTTTTTCCTCTTGAAGTAGCCCTAGGAAAAAGTGATGAAACACGCTTTCGTTTGAAAGGGGTTGCTAAGCTTCCAAAAAACTAGGAGTGTCCTGAAATCTCAGCATATGTTTTGTCACGCAATCTTGAAGATACTTGGTGGTAATGAGCAGTACACCAAACACACTTGACTCAACAAATTTCGTTCTTCTAGCCTGAAGCATTCGTTTGCAATAAGAGTTTGAATTTTCAGGTTTCACTCTGTTTTCTCCTATATTTATAGGTGAATTTGGAATTTTAAATCAAACACAGTTTGTGCTAGCCCCTTGAAACTTGACACAATAAAGTAGTTGTAAGTTCTATCTGTATGGTTGTTTCCTCTTGAAGTTGCCCTATGAGATAGTGGTGAAACATACTTTCGTTTGAAAGAGGTTGCCAAGCTTCCAAAATACGACGAGTGTCCTGAAATCTCAGCATATGTTTTTTCACCCAATCTTGAAGATACTTGGTGGTAATGAGCAGTACACCAATCCCACTTGGCTCAGCAAATTTCGTTCTTCTAGGTTGAAGCATTCGTTTGCAATAAGAGTTTGAATTTTCAGGTTTCACTCTGTTTTCTCCTATATTGATACATGAATTTGGACCTCTAAATCAAGCACGGTTTGTGCTAGCCCCTTGAAACTTGGCACAATAAAGTAGTTCTAAGTTCTATCTGTATGGTTTGTTTCCTCATTAAGTTGCCTCAGGAGGGAGAGGTGAAACACACTTTCGTTTGAAAGAGGTTGCCAAATTCCAAAATACTACGAGTGTCCTGAAATCTCAGCATATGTTTTTTCACCGAAACTTGAAGATCCTTGGTGGTAATGATCAGTACACCAATCCCACTTGGCTCAGCAAATTTCGTTCTTCTAGGTTGAAGCATTCGTTTGCAATAAGAGTTTGAATTTTCAGATTTCTCTCTGTTTTCTCCTATATTGATACATGAGTTTGGAACTCTAAATCAAGCACGGTTTGTGCTTGCCCCTTGAAAATTGACACAATAAAGTAGTTCTCAGTTCTATCTTTATAATTCGTTTCCTCTTGAAGTTGATCTAGGAGGGAGTGTTGAAACACACTTTCGTTTGACATAGGTTGCCAAGCTTCCAAAAAACTACTAGTGTCCTGAAATCTCACCATATGCTTTTCACCCATTCTTAAAGATACTTGGTGGTAATGAGCAGTACAATAATCCCACTTGGCTAAGCAAATTTCATTCTTCTAGGTTGAAGCATTCTTTTTCAATAAATGTTTGAAATTTCAGGTTTCACTCTGTTTTCTCCTGTATTGATTCATGGATTTGGAACTCTAAATCAATCACGGTTTGTGCTAGCCCCTTGAAACACCACACAATAAAGTAGTTATAAGTTCTATCTGTATGGTTTGTTTCCTCTTCAGGTAGCCATAGGAGAAAGTGATGAAACACATATTCGTTTGAAAGGGGTTGCTAAGCTTCCAAAAAACTACGAGTGTCTTGATCTCAACATATGTTTTTCACGCAATCTTGAAATACTTGTTGGTAATGAGTAGTACACCAATCCCACTGGGCTCAGCAAATTTTGTTCTTATAGGTTGAAGCATTAGTTTGCAATAAGCGTTTGAATTTTCAGGTTTCACTCTGTTTTCAGATATATTGATACATGAATTTGGAACTCTAAATCAAGCACGGTTTTGCTAGCCCCTTGAAACTTGACACAATAAAGTAGTTCTAAGTTCTATCTGTATGGTTTGTTTCCTCTTGAATTTGACCTAGGAGGGAGTGGTGAAACACACTTTCGTTTGAAAGGGGTAGCCAAGCTTCCAAAAAACTATGAGTGTCCTGAAATCTCAGCATATGCTTTTTCACCAAATCTTAAAGATACTTGGTGGTAGTGAGCAGTACACCAATCCCACTTGGCTCAGCAAATTTCGTTCATCTAGGTTGAAGCATTCGTTTTCAATCAAAGTTTGAATTTTCAGGTTTCAATCTGTTTTCTCCTATATTTATAGATGAATTTGGAACTCTAAATCAAACATGGTTTGTGCTAGCCCCTTGAAACTTTACACAAAAAAGTAGTTCTAAGTTCTATCTGTATGGTTTGTTTCCTCTTGAAATTGCCCTAGGAGGGAGCGGTGAAACACACTTTCGTTTGGAAGAGGTTGCCAAGCTTCCAAAGTACTACGAGTGTCCTGAAATCTCATATATGTTTTTTCACCCAATCTTGAAGATACATATGGTAATGAGCAGTACACCACTCCCTCTTGGCTCAGCAAATTTCGTTCTTCTAGGTTGAAGCATTCGTTTTCAATAAATTTTGAAATTTGAGGTTTCACTCTGTTTTCTCCTATATTGATACATGAATTTGGAACTCTAAATCAAGCACGGTTTGAGCTAGTCCCTTGAAACTTGACACAATAAAGTAGTTCTAAGTTCTTTCTGTATGGTTTGTTTCCACTTCAAGTAGCCGTATAAGAAAGTGATGAAACACACTTTCGTTTGAAAGGTGTTGCTAAGCTTGCAAAAAACTACGGGTGTCCTGAAATCTCAGCATATGTTTTTTCACGCAATCTTGAAGATACTTGGTGGTAATGAGTAGTACACCAATCCCACTGGGCTCAGCAAATTTCGTTCTTCTATGTTGAAGCTATCTTTTGCAGTAAGAGTTTGAATTTTTCAGGTTTCACTCTGTTTCTCCTATATGGATAGATGAATTTGGAACTCTAAATCAAACAAGGTTTGTGGTAGCCCCTTGAAACTTGACAGAATAAAGTAGTTATAAGTTCTATCTGTATGGTTTGTGTTCTCATGAAGTTCCCTTAAGAGGGAGTGGTGAAACACAATTTCGTTTGAGAGAGGTTGCCAAATTCCAGAATACTACGAGTGTCCTGAAATCTCAGCATATACTTTTTCACCCAATCTTGAAGATACTTGGTGGAAATGAGCAGTACACCAATCCCACTTCGATCAGCAAATTTCGTTCTTCTACTTTGAAGCATTCGTTTGCAATAAGAGTTTGAATTTTCAGGTTTCACTCTGTTTTCTCCTATTTTGATTCATGAATTTGGAACTCTAAATCAAGCACGGTTTCTGCTAGCCCCTTGAAACTCGACACAATTAAGTAGTTCTAAGTTCTATGTGTATGGTTTGTTTCCTCTTCAAGTAGACCTAGGAGAAAGTGATGAAACACACTTTTGTTTGAAAGGAGTTGCTGAGATTCCAAAAAAATATGAATGTCCTGAAATTTCAGCACATGTTTTTTCACGCAATCTTGAAGATACTTGTGGTAATGAGTAGTACACCAATCCCACTGGACTCAGGAAATTTCGTTCTTCTAGGTTGAAGCATTCGTTTGCAGTAAGTGTTTGAATTTTCAGGTTTCACTCTGTTTTCTCCTATATTGATGGATGAATTTGGAACACTAAATCAAACACGGTTTGTGCTAGCCCCTTGAAACTTGACACAATGAAGTAGTTCTAAGTTCTATCTGTATGGTTTGTTTCCTTTTGAAGTTGCCCTAGGAGGGAGTGGTGAAACACTTTCGTTTGAAAGAGGTTGCCAAGCTTCCAAAATACTACGAGTGTCCTGAAATCTCAGCATATGTTTTTTTACCCAATCTTGAATATCCTTGGTGGTAATGAGCAGTACACCAATCCCACGTGGCTCAGCAATTTTTTTTCTTCTAGGTTGAAGCATTCGTTTGCAATAAGAGTATGAATTTTCAGGTTTCACTCTGTTTTCTCCTATATTGATACATGAATTTGGAACTCTAAATCAAGCACGGTTTGTGCTAGCCCCTTGAAACTTGACACAATAAAGTAGTTCTAAGTCCTATCTTTATAATTCGTTTCCTCTTGAAGTTGCCCAAGAGGGAGTGGTGAAACATATCTTCGGTTGAAGGAGGTTGCCAAGCTTCGAAAATACTACGAGTGTCCTGAAATCTCAGCATATGCTTTTTCACCCAATCTTGAAGTTTCTTGGTGGTAATGAGCTATTCACCAATCCCACTTGGCTCAGCAAATTTCGTTCTTCTACGATGAAGCATTCGTTTGCAGTAAGAGTTTGAATTTTCAGGTTTTACTCTGCTTTCTCCTGTATTGATACATGAATTTGGAACTCTAAATCAAGCACGGTTTGTGCTAGCCCGTTGAAACTTGACACAATAAAGTAGTTCTAAGTTCTCTCTGTATGGTTTGTTTCCTCTTGAAGTTGCCCTAGGAGGGAGTGGTGAAACACACTTGTGTTTGAAAGGGGTTGCCAAGCTTCAAAAAATACGAGTGTCCTGAAATCTCAGCATATGCTTTTTCACCCAATCTTGAAGATACTTGGTGGTAATGAGCAGTACACCAATCCCACTTGACTCAGCAAATTTCGTTCTTCTAGGTTGAAGCATTCGTTTGCAATAAGAGTTTGAATTTTCAGGTTTCACTCTGTTTTCTCCTATATTGATACATGAATTTGGAATCTAAATCAAGCACGGTTTGTGCTAGCCCATTGAAAATTGACACAATAAAGTAGTTTTAAGTTCTATCTTTATAATTTGTATCCTCTTGAAGTTGCCCTAGGGGGGAGTGGTGAAACACACTTTCCTTTGAAAGGGGTTGCCAAGCTTCCAAAAAACTACGAGTGTCCTGAAATCGCACCATAAGCTTTTCACCCAATCTTGAAGATACTTGGTAGTAATGAGCAGTACACCAATCCCACTTGGCTCAGCAAATTTCATTCTTCTTGGTTGAAGCATTCGTTTTCAGTAAATGTGTGAAATTTCAGGTTTCACTCTGTTTTCTCTTATATTTATACATGAATTTGGAACTCTAAATCAAGCATGGTTTGTGCTAGCCCCTTGAAACCTGACACAATAAAGTAGTTCTAAGTTCTATCTGTATGGTTTGTTTCCTCTTCAACTAGCCATAAGAGAAAGTCATGAAACTGACTTTCGTTTGAAAGGGGTTGCTAGGCTCCAAAAAACTACAAGTGTCCTGAAATCTCAGCATATGTTTTTTCACGCAAACTTGAAGATACTTGGTGGTAATGAGCAGTACACCAATCCCACTGGGTTCAACAAATTTCATTCTTCTTGGTTGAAGCATTCGTTTGCAGTAAGAGTTTGAATATTCAGGTTTCTCTCTGTTTTCCCCTATGTTGATACATGAATTTGGAACTCTAAATCAAGCACTGTTTTTGCTAGCCCCTTGAAACTTGACACAATAAAGTAGTTCTAAGTTCTATCTGTATGGTTTGTTTCCTCTTGAAGTAGCCCTAGGAGGGAGTGGTGAAACACACTCTCCTTTGAAAGGGGTTGAAAAGCTTCCAAAATACTACGAGTGTCCTGAAATCTCAGCATATGCTTTTTCACCCAATCTTTAAGATACTTGGTGGTAATGAGCAGTATACAACTCCCACTTGGCTCAGCAAATTTCGTTCTTCTAGGTTGAAGCATTCATTTTCAATAAATTTTGAAATTTGAGGTTTCACTCTGTTTTCTCCGATATTTATAGATGAATTTGGAACTCTAAATCAAGCACGGTTTGTGCTAGCCCTTTGAAACTTGACACAAGAAAGTAGTTCTATGTTCTTTCTGTATGGTTTGTTTCCTCTTCAAGTAGCCCTATAAGAAAGTGATGAAACACACTTTCGTTTGAAAGGTGTTGCTAAGCTTCCAAAAAACTCCGGGTGTCCTGAAATATCAGCATATTTTTTTTCACGCAATCTTGAAGATACTTGGTGGTAATGAGTAGTACACCAATCCCACTGGGCTGAGAAAATTTCGTTCTTCTAGGTTGAAGCTATCGTGTCAGTAAGAGTTTGAATTTTCAGGTTTCACTCTGTTTTCTTCTATATTGATAGATGAATTTGGCACTCTAAAACAAGCAGGGATTTTGCAAGCACCTTGAAACTTGACACAATAAATTTGTTCTAAGTTCTATCTGTATGGTTTGTTTCCTCTTCAAGTAGCCTTAGGAGAAAGTGATGAAACACACTTTCGTTTGAAAGGGGTTACCAAGCTTCCAAAAAACTACGAGTTTCTTGAAATCTCAGCATATGTTTTTTCACGCAATCTTAAAGGTACTTGGTGGTAATGAGTAGTGCACCAATCCCGCTGGACTCAGCAAATTTCGTTCTTCTAGGTTGAAGCATTCATTTGCAATAAGAGTTTGAATATTCAGGTTTCACTCTCTTTTCTTCAAAATTGATACATGAATTTGGAACTCTAAATCAAACATGGTTTGTGCTAGTCCCTTGAAACTTGAAACAATAAAGTAGTTCTAAGTTCTATCTGTATGGTTTGTTTCCTCTTGACGTTGCCCTAGAAGGGAGTGGTGAAACACACTTTCGTTTGGAAGAGGTTTCCAAGCTTCCAAAGTACTACGAGTTTCCGAAATGTTAGCATATGATTTTTCACCCAAACTTGAAGATACTTGGTGGTAATGAGCAGTACACCAATCCCACTTGACTCAGTGAATTTCGTTCTTCTAGGTTGAAGCATTCGTTTGCAATAGAGTTTGAATTTTCAGGTTTCACTCTGTTTTCTCCTATATTGATACATGAATTTGGAACTCTAAATCAAGCACGGTTCGTGCTAGCCCCTTGAAACTTGACACAATAAAGCAGTTCTAAGTTCTATCTGTATGGTTTGTTTCCTCTTGATGTAGCCCTAGGAGGGAGTGGTGAAACACACTTTCGTTTGAAGGGGGTTGCCAAGCTTCAAAATCTGCGAGTGTCCTGAAATCTCAGGATATGCTTTTTCACCCAATCATGAAGATACTTGGTGGTAATGAGCAGTACACCAATCCCACTTGGCTCAGCAAATTTCGTTCTTCTAGGTTGAAGCATTCGTTTTCAATAAAAGTTTGAAATTTCAGGTTTCACTCTGTTTTCTCCTATATTGATACATGAATTTGGAACTCTAAATCATGCATGGTTCGTGCTAGCCCCTTGAAACTTGACACAATAAAGTAGTTCTAAGTACTATCTGTATGGTTTGTTTCCTCTTCAAGTAGCCTTAGGAGAAAGTGATGAAACACACTTTCGTTTGAAAGGAGTTGCTAAGCTTCCAAAATACTACGAGTGTCCTGAAATCTCAGCATATGTTTTTTCACCCAATCTTGAAGATCCTTGGTGGTAATGAGCAGTACACCAATCCAACTGGGCTCAGCAAATTTCGTTCTTCTAGGTTGAAGCATTCGTTTGCAATAAGAGTTTGAATTTTCAGTTTTCACTCTGTTTTCTCCTATATTGATACATGAATTTGGAACTCTAAATCAAGCACGGTTTTTGCTAGCCCCTTGAAACTTGACACAATAAAGTAGTTCTAAGTTCTATCTGTATGGTTTGTTTCCCCTTGAAGTTGCCCATGGAGGAAGTGGTGAAACAAACTTTCGTTTGAAAGGGGTTGCCAAGCTTCCAAAAAACTACAAAAGTCTTGAAATCTCAGCATATGCTTTTTCACCCAATCTTGAAGATACTTGGTGGTAATAAGCCATACACCAATCCCACTTGACTGAGCAAATTTCGTTCTTCTAGGTTGAAGCATTCGTTTTCAATAAAAGTTTGAATTTTCAGGTTTCACTCTGTTTTCTCCTATATATATAGATGAATTTGGAACTCTAAATCAAACACGGTTTGTGCTAGCCCCTTGAAACTTGACACAATAAAGTTGTTCTAAGTTCTGTCTGTATGGGTTGTTTCCTCTTGAAGTAGCCCTAGGAGGGAGTGGTGAAACACACTTTCGTTTGGAAGAGGTTGCCAAGCTTCCAAAGTACTACGAGTGTCCCGAAATCTCAGCATATGTTTTTTCACCCAAACTTGAAGATACTTGGTGGTAAAGAGCAGTACACGAAACCCACTTGACTCAGCAAATTTCGTTCTTCTAGGTTGAAGCATTCGATTGCAATAAGAGTTTGAATTTTCAGGTTTCACTCTGTTTTCTCCTATATTGATACATGAATTTGGAACTCTAAATCAAGCACGGTTTGTGCTAGCCCCTAGAAACTTGACACAATAAAGTAGTTCTAAGTTCTATCTGTATGGTTTGTTTCCTCTTGAAGTAGCCCTAGGAGGGAGTGGTGAAACACACTTTCGTTGAAAGGGGTTGCCAAGCTTCCAAAAAACTAAGAGTGTCCTGAAATCTCAGCATATGCTTTTTCACCCAATCTTGAAGATACTTGGTGGTAATGAGCAGTACACCAATTCCATTTGTCTCAACAAATTTCGTTCTTCGAGGTTGAAGCATTTTGCAATAAGAGTTTGAATTTTCAATTTTTACTCTGTTTTCTCCTATATTGATACATAAATTTGGAACTCTAATTCAAGCACTGTTTTTGCTAGCCTCTTGAAACTTGACACAATAAAGTAGTTCTAAGTTCTATCTGTATGGTTTTTTTCCTCTTGGAGTTGCCCTAGGAGGGAGTGGTGAATCACACTTTCTTTTGAAAGGGGTTGCCAAGCTTCCAAGAAACTAAGAGTGTCCTGAAATCTCAGCATATGCTTTTTAACGCAATCTTGAAGATACTTGGTGATTATGAGCTGTACACCAATCCCACTTGGCTCAGCAAATTTCGTTCTTCTAGGTTGAAGCATTCTTTTGCAGTAAGAGTTTGAATTTTCAGGTTTCACTCTGTTTTCTCCTGTATTGATACATAAATTTGGAACTCTAAATCAAGCACGGTTTGTGCTAGCACCTTGAAACTTGACACAATAAAAGAGTTCTAAGTTCTATCTGTATGGTTTGTTTCCTCTTGAAGTAGCCCTAGGAGGGAGTGGTGAAACACACTTTCATTTGAAAGGGGTTGCCAAGCTTCCAAAAAACTACGAGTGTCCGGAAATCTCAGCATATGTATTTTCACCCAATCTTGAAGATACTTGGTGGTAATGAGCAGTACACCAATCCCACTTGGCTCAGCAAATTTCGTTCTTCTAGGTTGAAGCATTCGTTTTCAATAAAAGTTTGAATTTTCAGTTTTCACTCTGTTTTCTCCTATATTGATACATGAATTTGGAACTCTAAATCAACCACGGTTTTTGCTAGCCCCTTGAAACTTGACACAATAAAGTAGTTCTAAGTTCTATCTGTATGGTTTGTTTCCCCTTGAGGTTGCCCAAGGAGGAAGTGGTGAAACAAACTTTCGTTTGAAAGGGGTTGCCAAGCTTCCAAAAAACTACAAAAGTCTTGAAATCTCAGCATATGCTTTTTCACCCAATCTTGAAGATACTTGATGGTAATGAGCCGTACCCCAATCCCACTTGACTGAGCAAATTTCGTTCTTCTAGGTTGAAGCATTCGTTTTCAATAAAAGTTTGAATTTTCAGGTTTCACTCTGTTTCCTCCTATATATATAGATGAATTTAGAAATCTAAATCAAACACGGTTTGTGCTAGCCCCTTGAAACTTGACACAATAAGGTTGTTCTAAGTTCTATCTGTGTGGTTTGTTTCCTCTTGAAGTAGCCCTAGGAGGGAGTGGTGAAACACACTTTTGTTTGGAAGAGGTTGCCAATCTACCAAAGTACTACGTGTGTCCCGAAATCTCAGCATATGTTTTTTCATCCAAACTTGAAGATACTTGGTGGTAATGAGCAGTACACCAAACCCACTGGACTCAGCAAATTTCGTTCTTCTAGGTTGAAGCATTCGATTGCAATAAGAGTTTGAATTTTCAGGTTTCACTCTGTTTTCTCCTATATTGATACATGAATTTGGAACTCTAAATCAAGCACGGTTTGTGCTAGCCCCTAGAAACTTGACACAATAAAGTAGTTCTAAGTTCTATCTGTATGGTTTGTTTCCTCTTGAAGTAGCCCTAGGAGGGAGTGGTGAAACATACTTTCGTTGAAAGGGGTTGCCAAGGTTCCAAAAAACTAAGAGTGTCCTGAAATCTCAGCAAATGCTTTTTCACCCAATCTTGAAGATACTTGGTGGTAATGAGCAGTACACCAATCCCACTTGGCTCAACAAATTTCGTTCTTCGAGGTTGAAGCATTTTGCAATAAGAGTTTGAATTTTCAATTTTTACTCTGTTTTCTCCTATATTGATACATGAATTTGGAACTCTAACTCAAGCACGGTTTTTGCTAGCCTCTTGTAACTTGACAAGATAAAGTAGTTCTAAGTTCTATCTGTTTGGTTTTTTTCCTCTTGAAGTTGCCCTAGGAGGGAGTGGTGAAACACACTTTCGTTTGAAAGGGGTTGCCAAGCTTCCAAGAAACTAAGAGTGTCCTGAAATCTCAGCATATGCTTTATCACACAATCTTGAAGATACTTGGTGATAATGAGCTGTACACCAATCCCACGTGGCTCAGCAAATTTCGTTCTTCTAGGTTGAAGCATTCGTTTGCAGTAAGAGTTTGAATTTTCAGGTTTCACTCTTTTTTCTCCTAGGTTGATACATGAATTTGGAACTCTAAGTCAAGCACGGTTTGTGGTAGCCCCTTGAAACTTGACACAGTAAAGTAGTTATAAGTTCTATCTCTATGGTTTGTTTCCTCTTGAATTTCCCCTAGGAGGGAGTGGTGAAACACACTTTCGTTTAAAGGGGTTGCCAAGCTTCCAAAAAACTACGTGTGTCTTGAAATCTCAACATATACTTTTTCACCCAATCTTGAAGATACTTGGTGGTAATGAGTAGTACACCAATCCCACTGGGCTCAGCAAATTTCGTTCTTATAGGTTGAAGCATTCGTTTTCAATAGAAGTTTGAATTTCAGGTTTCACTCTGTTTTCTCCTATATTTATACATGTATTTGGAATTCTAAATCAAGCAGGGATTGTGCTAGCCCCTTGAAACTTGACACAAAAAGTTGTTCTAACTTCTATCTGTATGGTTTGTTTCCTCTTCAAGTAGCCCTAGGAAAAAGTGATGAAACACACTTTCGTTTGATAGTGGTTGCTAAGCTTCCAAGAAACTACGAGTGTCCTGAAATCTCAGCATATGTTTTTTCACCCAATCTTGAAGATACATGGTGGTAATGAGCAGTACACAAATCCCACTTGGCTGAGCAAATTTCGTTCTTCTAGGTTGAAGCATTTGTTTTCAATAAGAGTTTGAATTTTCAGGTTTCACTCTGTTTTGTCCTATATTGATACATTAATTTGGAACTCTAAATCAAGCACGGTTTGTGCCAGCCCCTTGAAACTTGACAAAATAAAGTAGTTTTAAGTTCTATCTGTATTTTTTGTTTCCTCTTGAAGTTGCCCTTGGATGGAGTGTTGAAACACACTTTCGTTTGAAAGGGCTTGCCAAGCTTCCAAAAAACTAGGAGTGTCCTGAAATCTCAGCATATGCTTTTCACCCAATCTTGAAGATACTTGGTGGTAATGAGCAGTACACCAATCCCACTTGGCTCAGCCAATTTTATTCTTCTAGGTAGAAGCATTCGTTTTCAATAAATGTTTGAAATTTCAGGTTTCACTCTGTTTTCTCCTATATTTATACATGAATTTGGAACTCTAAATCAAGCACGGTTTGTGCTAGCCCGTTAAAACATGACACAATAATGTAGCTCTAACTTCTATCTGTATGGTTTGTTTCCTCTTCATGTAGCCCTAGGAGAAAGTGATGAAACACACTTTCGTTTTAAAGGGGTTGCTAAGCTTCCAAAAAACTAGGAGTGTCCTGAAATCTCAGCATATGTTTTTTCACGCAATCTTGAAGATAATTGTTTTTTTGAGTAGTACACCAATCCCACTGGGCTCAGCAAATTTCGTTCTTCTAGGTTGAAGCATTCGTTTGCAGTAAGAGTTTGAATTTTCAGGTTTTACTCTTTTTTCTCCTAGGTTGATACATGAATTTGGATCTCAAAATCAAACACGGTTTGTGCGAGCCCCTTGAAACTTGACACAATAAAGTAGTTCTACGTTCTATCTGTATGGTTTGTTTCCTCTTGAAGTAGCTCTAGGAGGGAGTGGTGAAACACACTTTCGTTTGGAAGAGGTTGCCAAGCTTCCAAAGTACTACGAGTGTCCTGAAATCTCAGCATATGTTTTTCCACCCAAACTTGAAGATACTTGGTGGTAATGAGCAGTACACCAATCCCACTTGGCTCAACAAATTTCGGTCTTCGAGGTTGAAGCATTTTGCAATAAGAGTTTAAATTTTCAGTTTTTACTCTGTTTTCTCCTATATTGATACATGAATTTGGAACTCTAAATCAAGCACGGTTTTTGCTAGCCTCTTGAAACTTGACACAATGAAGTAGTTCTAAGTTTTATCTGTATGGTTTGTTTCCTCTACAAGTTGCCCTAGGAGGGAGTGGTGAAACACACTTTCGTTTGAAAGGGGTTTCTAAGCATCCAAGAAACTAAGAGTGTCCTGAAATCCCAGCATATGCTTTTTCACGAAATCTTGAAGATACTTGGTGATAATGAGCTGTACACCAATCCCACTTGGCTCAGCAAATTTCGTTCTTCTGAGTTGAAACATTTGTTTTCAATAAAAGTTTGACTTTTCAGGTTTCACTCTGTTTTCTCTTATATTTATACATGAATTTGGAATCTAAATCAAACACGGTTTGTGATAGCCCTTTGAAACTTGACACAATAAAGTAGTCTAAGTTCTATCTCTATGGTTTGTTTCCTCTTGAAGTTGCCTTAGGAGGGATTGGTGAAACACACTTTCGTTTGGAAGAGGTTGCCAAGCTTTTAAAGTACTAAGAGTGCCCTGAAATCTCAGCATATGTTTTTTCACCCAAACTTGAAGATACTTGGTGGTAATGAGCAGTACACCAATCCCACTTGGCTGAGCAAATTTCGTTCTTCTAGGTTGAAGCATTTGTTTTCAATAAGAGTTTGAATTTTCAGGTTTCACTCTGTTTTTTCCTATATTGATACATGAATTTGGAACTCTAAATCAAGCACGGTTTGTGCCAGCCCCTTGAAATTTGACACAATAAAGTAGTTTTAAGTTCTATCTTTATAATTTGTTTCCCCTTGAAGGTGCCCTAGGAGGGAATGGTGAAACACACTTTCGTTTGAAAGGGGTTGCCAAGCATCCAAAAAACTACGAGTGTCCTGAAATCTCAACATATGCTTTTCACCCAATCTTGAAGATACTTGGTGGTAATGAGCAGTACACCAATCCCACATGGCTCAGCAAATTTCGTTCTTCTAGGTTGAAGCATTCGTTTTCAAAAAATGTTTGAAATTTCAGTTTTCACTCTATTTTCTCCTATATTTATACATGAATTTGTAACTCTAAATCAAGCACTGATTGTGCTAGCCCCTTGAAACTTGACACAATAAAGTAGTTCTAAGTTCTATCTGTATGGTTTGTTTTTTCTTCAAGTAGCCCTAGGAGAAAGTAATGAAACACTCTTTTGTTTGAAAGGGGTTGCTAAGGTTCCAAAAATCTACGAGTGTCCTGAAATCTCAGCATATGCTTTTCACCCAATCTTGAAGATACTTGGTGGTAAGAGGAAGTACACCAATCCCACATGGCTCAGCAAATTTCGTTCTTCTAGGTTGAAGCATTCGTTTTCAATAAATGTTTGAATTTCAGGTTTCAATCTATTTTCTCCTATATTTATACATGAATTTGGAACTCTAAATCAACCACGCATTGTGCTAGCCCCTTGGAACTTGAGACAATAGTGTAGTTCTTAGTTCGATCTGTATGGTTTGTTTCCTCTTGAAGTAGCCCTAGGAGGGAGTGGTGAAACACACTTTCGTTTGAAAGGGGTTGCCAAGCTTCCAAAAAACTACGAGTGTCCTGAAATCTCAGCATATGCTTTTTCACCCAATCTTGAAGATACTTGGTGGTAATGAGCAATACACCACTCCCACTTGGCTCAGCAAATTTCGTTCTTCTAGGTTGAAGCATTCGTTTTCAATTAATTTTGAAATTTGAGGTTTCACTCTGTTTTCTCCTATATTTATACATGAATTTGGAACTCTAAATCAAGCACGGTTTGTGCTAGCCCCTTGAAACTTGACACAATAAAGTAGTTCTAAGTTGTTTCTTCATTGTTTGTTTCCTCTTCAAGTAGCTCTATAAGAAAGTGATGAAACACACTTTCGTTTGAAAGGTGTTGCTAAGATTCCCAAAAAATTACGGGTGTCCTGAAATCTCAGCATATGTTTTTTCACGCAATCTTGAAGATACTTGGTGGTAATGAGTAGTACACCAATCTCACTGGACTCAGCAAATTTCGTTCTTCTAGGTTGAAGCATTCGTTTACAATAAGAGTTTGAATTTTCAGGTTTCACTCTGTTTTCTCCTATATTGATACATGAATTTGGAACTCTAAATCAGGAACGGTTTGTCATAGCCCCTTGAAACTTGACACAATAGTAGTTCTAAGTTCTATCTTTATAATTTGTTTCCTCTTGAAGGTGCCCTAGAAGGGAGTGGTGAAACACACTTTCGTTTGAAAGGGGTTGCCAAGCATCCAAAAAAATATGAGTGTCCTGAAATCTCAGCATATGATTTTTCACCCAATCTTGAAGATACTTGGTGACAATGAGCAGTACACCAATCCCACTTGGCTCAGCAAATTTCGTTCTTCTAGGTTGAAGCATTCGTTTGCAGTAAGAGTTTGAATTTTCAGGTTTCACTCTGTTTTCTCCTATATTGATAGATGAATTTGGAACTCTAAATCAAACACGGTATGTGCTAGCCCCTTGAAACTTGACACAATAAAGTAGTTCTAAGTTCTATCTGTATGGTTTGTTTCCTCTTGAAGTTTCCCTAGGAGGGAGTGGTGAAACACACTTTCGTTTGGAAGATGTTGCCAAGCTTCCAAAATACTAGGAGTGTCCTGAAATCTCAGGATATGTTTTTTCACCCAGTCTTGAAGATACTTGGTGGTAATTAGCTGTACACCAATTCCACGTGACTCAGCTAATTTCTTTCTTCTAGGTTCAAGCATTCGTTTTCAATAAATTTTGAAATTTGAGGTTTCACTCTGTTTTCTCCTATATTTATACATGAATTTGGAACTCTAAATCAAGCACGGTTTGTGCTAGCCCCTTGAAACTTGACACAATAAAGTAGTTCTAAGTTCTTTCTTCATGGTTTGTTTCCTCTTCAAGTAGCCCTATAAGAAAGTGATGAAACACACTTTCGTTTGAAAGGTGTTGCTAAGCTTCCAAAAAAACTACGGGTGTCCTGAAATCTCAGCATATGTTTTTTCACGCAATCTTGAAGATACTTGGTGGTAATGAGCAGTACACCAATCCCAGTTGGATCAGCAAATTTCGTTCTTCTAGGTTGAAGCATTCGTTCTCAATAAAAGTTTGAAATTTCAGGTTTCACTCTGTTTTCTCCTATATTTATACCTGAATTTGGAACTCTAAATCAAGCACGGTGTGTGCTAGCCCCTGAAACTTGACACAATAAAGTAGTTCTAAGTTCTATCTGTATGGTTTGTTTTATCTTGAAGTTGCCTTAGGAGGGAGTGGTGAAACACACTTTCGTTTAAAGAGGTTGCCAAATTCCAAAATACTACGAGTGTCCTGAAATCTCAGCATATGTTTTTTTCACCCAATCTTGAAGTTCCTTGGTGGTAATGAGCAGTACACCAATCCCACTTGGCTCAGCAAATTTCCTTCTTCTAGGTTGAAGCATTCGTTTGCAATAAGAGTTTGAATTTTCAGGTTTCACTCTGTTTTCTCCTTTATTTATACATGAATTTTGAACTCTAAATCAAGCTAGGATTGTGCTAGCCCCTTGAAACTTGATACAATAAAGTAGTTCTAAGTTCTATCTGTATGGTTTGATTCCTCTTCAAGTAGCCCTAGGAGAAAGTGATGAAACACACTTTCGTTTCAAATAGGTTGCTATGCCTCAAAAAAAATACAAGTGTCCTGAAATCTCAGCATATGCTTTATCACCCAATCTTGAAGATACTTGGTGGTAATGAGCAGTACACCAATCCCACTGGGCTCAGCAAATTTCGTTCTTCTAGATTGAAGCTTTCGTTTGCAGTAAGAGTTTGAATTCTCAGGTTTCACTCTGTTTTCTCCTATAATGATGATGAATTTGGAATTCTAAATGAAACACGGTTTGTGCTAGCCCCTGGAAACTTGACACAATAAAGTAGATCTAAGTTCTATCTGTATGGTTTGTTTCCTCTTGAAGTTGCCCTAGGAGGGAGTGGTGAAACACACTTTCGTTTGGAAGAGGTTGCCAAGCTTCCAAAAAACTACGAGTGTCCTGAAATCTCAGCATATGTTTTTTCACCCAATCTTGAAGATACTTGGTGGTAATGAGCAGTACACAAATCCCACTTAACTCAGCAAATTTCGTTCTTCTAGGTTGAAGCATTCGTTTTCAAAAAATGTTTGAAATTTCAGTTTTCACTCCATTTTCTCCTATATTTATACATGAATTTGTAACTCTAAATCAAGCACTGATTGTGCTAGCCCTTTGAAACTTGACACAATAAAGTAGTTCTAAGTTCTATCTGTATGGTTTGTTTTTTCTTCAAGTAACCCTAGGAGAAAGTAATGAAACACACTTTTGTTTGAAAGGGGTTGCTAAGGTTCCAAAAATCTACGAGTGTCCTGAATTCTCAGCATATGTTTTTTCACGCAATCATGAAGATACTTAGTGGTAATGAGTAGTACACCAATCCCACTGGACTCAGCAAATATCGTTCTTCTAGGATGAAGGATTCATTTGCCGTAAGAGTTTGAATTTTCAGGTTTCACTCTGTTTTCTCACATATTGATAGATGAATTTGGAACTCTAAATCAAACACGGTTTGTGCTAGCCCCTTGAAACTTGACACAATAAAGTAGTTCTAAGTTCTATCTGTATGGTTTGTTTCCTCTTGAATTTGCCTTAGGAGGGAGTGGTGAAAAACACTTTCGTTTGAAAGAGGTTGCCAAATTGAAAAATACTACGAGTGTCCTGAATCTCAGCATATGTTTTTTCACCCAATCTTGAAGATCCTTTGTGGTAATGAGCAGTACACCAATCCCACTTGGCTCAGCAAATTTCGTTCTTCTAGGTTGAAGCATTCGTTTGCAATAAGAGTTTGGATTTTCAGGATTCACTCTGTTTTCTCCTATATTGATACACGAATTTGGAACTCTGAATCAAGCACGGTTTGTGCTAGCCCCTTGAAACTTGACACAACAAAGTAGTTCTAAGTTCTCTCTGTATGGTTTGTTTCCTCTTGAAGTTGCCCTAGGAGGCAATGGTGAAACACACTTTCGTTTGAAAGGGGTTGCCAAGCTTCCAAAAAACTAGGAGTGTTCTGAAATCTCAGCATATGCTTTTTCATCAAATCTTGAAGATACTTATTGGTAATGAGCAGTACACCAATCCCAGTTGGATCATCAAATTTCGTTCATCTAGGTTGAAGCATTCGTTCTCAATAAAAGTTTGAAATTTCAGGTTTCACTCTGTTTTCTCCTATATTTATACCTGAATTTGGAACTCTAAATCAAGCACAGTTTGTGCTAGCCCCTTGAAACTTGACACAATAAAGTAGTTCTAAGTTCTATCTGTATGGTTTGTTTTATCATGAAGTTGCCTTAGGAGGGAGTGGTGAAACACACTTTCGTTTAAAGAGGTTGCCAAATTCCAAAATACTATGAGTGTCCTGAAATCTCAGCATATGTTTTTTTCACCCAATCTTGATGTTCCTTGGTGGTAATGAGCAGTACACCAATCCCACTTGGCTCAGCAAATTTAGTTCTTCTACGTTGAAGCATTCTTTTGCAATAAGTGTTTGAATTTTCAGGTTTCACTCTGTTTTCTCCTATAATGGTAGATGAATTTGGAATTCTAAATTAAACACGGTTTGTGCTAGCCCCTGGAAACTTGACACAATAAAGTAGGTCTAAGTTCTATCTGTATGGTTTGTTTCCTCTTGAAGTTGCCCTAGGAGGGAGTGGTGAAACACACTTTCGTTTGGAAGAGGTTGCCAAGCTTCCAAAAAACTACGAGTGTCCTGAAATTTCAGCATATGTTTTTTCACCCAATCTTGAAGATACTTGGTGGTGAGGAGCAGTACACCAATCCCACTTAACTCAGCAAATTTCGTTCTTCTAGGTTGAAGCATTCGTTTACAATAAGAGTTTGATTTTTCAGGTATCACTCTGTTTTCTCCTATATTGATACATGAATTTGGAACTCTAAATCAAGCACGGTTTGTGCTAACCCCTTGAATCTTGACACAATAAAGTAGTTCTAAGTTCTTTCTTCATGGTTTGTTTCCTCTTGAAGTAGCCCTAGGAGAAAGTGATGAAACACACTTTCGTTTGAAATAGGTTGCTAAGCCTCAAAAAAACTACGAGTGTCCTGAAATCTCAGCATATGCTTTATCACCCAATCTTGAAGATACTTGGTGGTAATGAGCAGTACACCAATCCCACTGGGCTCAGCAAATTTCGTTCTTCTAGGTTGAAGCATTCGTTTGCAGTAAGAGTTTGAATTCTCAGGTTTCACTCTGTTTTCTCCTATAATGATAGATGAATTTGGAATTCTAAATTAAACACGGTTTGTGCTAGCCCCTGGAAACTTGACACAATAAAGTAGATCTACGTTCTATCTGTATGGTTTGTTTCCTCTTGAAGTTTCCCTAGGAGGCAATGGTGAAACACACTTTCGTTTGAAAGGGGTTGCCAAACTTCCAAAAAACTAGGAGTGTCTTGAAATCTCAGCATATGCTTTTTCATCAAATCTTGAAGTACTTAATGCCAATTAGCAGTACACCCATCCCACTTGGCTCAGCAAATTTCGTTCTTTTAGGTTGAAGCATTCGTTTGCAGTAAGAGTTTGAATTTTCAGGTTTCACTCTGTTTTCTCCTATATTGATACATGAATTTGGAACTCTAAGGCAAGCACGGTTTGTGCTAGCCCCTTGAAACTTGACACAATAAAGTAGTTCTGAGTTCTATCTGTATGGTTTGTTTCCTCTTGAATTTACCCTAGGGGCGAGTCATGAAACACACTTTTGTTTGAAAGGGGTTGCCAAGTTTCCAAAAAACTACGGTTGTACTGAAATCTCAGCAAATGTTCTTTCACGCTATCTTGAAGATGCTTGGTAGTAATGAGCAGTACACCAATCTCACTGTGCTCAGCAAATTTCGTTCTTTTACATTGAAGCATTCGTTTTCAATAGAAGTTTGGAATTTCAGGTTTCACTCTGTTTTCTCCTATATTTATACATGAATTTGGAATTCTAAATCATGCAGGGATTGTGCTAACCCCTTGAAACTTGACACAATAAAGTAGTTCTAACTTCTATCTGTATGGTTTGTTTCCTCTTCAAGTACCCTAGGAGAAAGTGATGAAACACACTTTCGTTTGAAAGGGGTTGCTAAGCTTCCAAAAAACTACTAGTTTCCTGAAATCTCAGCTAATGTTTTTTCACCCAATCTTGAAGATACTTGGTGGTAATGAGCAGTACACCAATCCCACTTGGCTCAGCAAATTTCATTCTTCTAGGTTCAAGCATTCGTTTTCAATAAATTTTGAAATTTGAGGTTTCACTCTGTTTTCTCCTATATTTATACATTAATTTGGAACTCTAAATCAAGCACGGTTTGTGCTAGCCCCTTGAAACTTGACACAATAAAGTAGTTCTAAGTTCTTTCTTCATGGTTTGTTTCCTCTTCAAGTAGCCCTATAAGAAAGTGATGAAACACACTTTCGTTTGAAAGGTGTTGCTAAGCTTCCAAAAAAACTACGGGTGTCCTGAAATCTCAGCATATGTTTTTTCACGCAATCTTGAAGATACTTGGTGGTAATGAGCAGTACACCAATCCCAGTTGGATCAGCAAATTTCGTTCTTCTAGGTTGAAGCATTCGTTCTCAATAAAAGTTTGAAATTTCAGGTTTCACTCTGTTTTCTCCTATATTTATACCTGAATTTGGAACTCTAAATCAAGCACGGTGTGTGCTAGCCCCTGAAACTTGACACAATAAAGTAGTTCTAAGTTCTATCTGTATGGTTTGTTTTATCTTGAAGTTGCCTTAGGAGGGAGTGGTGAAACACACTTTCGTTTAAAGAGGTTGCCAAATTCCAAAATACTACGAGTGTCCTGAAATCTCAGCATATGTTTTTTTCACCCAATCTTGAAGTTCCTTGGTGGTAATGAGCAGTACACCAATCCCACTTGGCTCAGCAAATTTCCTTCTTCTAGGTTGAAGCATTCGTTTGCAATAAGAGTTTGAATTTTCAGGTTTCACTCTGTTTTCTCCTTTATTTATACATGAATTTTGAACTCTAAATCAAGCTAGGATTGTGCTAGCCCCTTGAAACTTGATACAATAAAGTAGTTCTAAGTTCTATCTGTATGGTTTGATTCCTCTTCAAGTAGCCCTAGGAGAAAGTGATGAAACACACTTTCGTTTCAAATAGGTTGCTATGCCTCAAAAAAAATACAAGTGTCCTGAAATCTCAGCATATGCTTTATCACCCAATCTTGAAGATACTTGGTGGTAATGAGCAGTACACCAATCCCACTGGGCTCAGCAAATTTCGTTCTTCTAGATTGAAGCTTTCGTTTGCAGTAAGAGTTTGAATTCTCAGGTTTCACTCTGTTTTCTCCTATAATGATGATGAATTTGGAATTCTAAATGAAACACGGTTTGTGCTAGCCCCTGGAAACTTGACACAATAAAGTAGATCTAAGTTCTATCTGTATGGTTTGTTTCCTCTTGAAGTTGCCCTAGGAGGGAGTGGTGAAACACACTTTCGTTTGGAAGAGGTTGCCAAGCTTCCAAAAAACTACGAGTGTCCTGAAATCTCAGCATATGTTTTTTCACCCAATCTTGAAGATACTTGGTGGTAATGAGCAGTACACAAATCCCACTTAACTCAGCAAATTTCGTTCTTCTAGGTTGAAGCATTCGTTTTCAAAAAATGTTTGAAATTTCAGTTTTCACTCTATTTTCTCCTATATTTATACATGAATTTGTAACTCTAAATCAAGCACTGATTGTGCTAGCCCTTTGAAACTTGACACAATAAAGTAGTTCTAAGTTCTATCTGTATGGTTTGTTTTTTCTTCAAGTAACCCTAGGAGAAAGTAATGAAACACACTTTTGTTTGAAAGGGGTTGCTAAGGTTCCAAAAATCTACGAGTGTCCTGAATTCTCAGCATATGTTTTTTCACGCAATCATGAAGATACTTAGTGGTAATGAGTAGTACACCAATCCCACTGGACTCAGCAAATATCGTTCTTCTAGGATGAAGGATTCGTTTGCCGTAAGAGTTTGAATTTTCAGGTTTCACTCTGTTTTCTCACATATTGATAGATGAATTTGGAACTCTAAATCAAACACGGTTTGTGCTAGCCCCTTGAAACTTGACACAATAAAGTAGTTCTAAGTTCTATCTGTATGGTTTGTTTCCTCTTGAATTTGCCTTAGGAGGGAGTGGTGAAAAACACTTTCGTTTGAAAGAGGTTGCCAAATTGAAAAATACTACGAGTGTCCTGAATCTCAGCATATGTTTTTTCACCCAATCTTGAAGATCCTTTGTGGTAATGAGCAGTACACCAATCCCACTTGGCTCAGCAAATTTCGTTCTTCTAGGTTGAAGCATTCGTTTGCAATAAGAGTTTGGATTTTCAGGATTCACTCTGTTTTCTCCTATATTGATACACGAATTTGGAACTCTGAATCAAGCACGGTTTGTGCTAGCCCCTTGAAACTTGACACAACAAAGTAGTTCTAAGTTCTCTCTGTATGGTTTGTTTCCTCTTGAAGTTGCCCTAGGAGGCAATGGTGAAACACACTTTCGTTTGAAAGGGGTTGCCAAGCTTCCAAAAAACTAGGAGTGTTCTGAAATCTCAGCATATGCTTTTTCATCAAATCTTGAAGATACTTATTGGTAATGAGCAGTACACCAATCCCAGTTGGATCATCAAATTTCGTTCATCTAGGTTGAAGCATTCGTTCTCAATAAAAGTTTGAAATTTCAGGTTTCACTCTGTTTTCTCCTATATTTATACCTGAATTTGGAACTCTAAATCAAGCACAGTTTGTGCTAGCCCCTTGAAACTTGACACAATAAAGTAGTTCTAAGTTCTATCTGTATGGTTTGTTTTATCATGAAGTTGCCTTAGGAGGGAGTGGTGAAACACACTTTCGTTTAAAGAGGTTGCCAAATTCCAAAATACTATGAGTGTCCTGAAATCTCAGCATATGTTTTTTTCACCCAATCTTGATGTTCCTTGGTGGTAATGAGCAGTACACCAATCCCACTTGGCTCAGCAAATTTAGTTCTTCTATGTTGAAGCATTCTTTTGCAATAAGTGTTTGAATTTTCAGGTTTCACTCTGTTTTCTCCTATAATGGTAGATGAATTTGGAATTCTAAATTAAACACGGTTTGTGCTAGCCCCTGGAAACTTGACACAATAAAGTAGGTCTAAGTTCTATCTGTATGGTTTGTTTCCTCTTGAAGTTGCCCTAGGAGGGAGTGGTGAAACACACTTTCGTTTGGAAGAGGTTGCCAAGCTTCCAAAAAACTACGAGTGTCCTGAAATTTCAGCATATGTTTTTTCACCCAATCTTGAAGATACTTGGTGGTGAGGAGCAGTACACCAATCCCACTTAACTCAGCAAATTTCGTTCTTCTAGGTTGAAGCATTCGTTTACAATAAGAGTTTGATTTTTCAGGTATCACTCTGTTTTCTCCTATATTGATACATGAATTTGGAACTCTAAATCAAGCACGGTTTGTGCTAACCCCTTGAATCTTGACACAATAAAGTAGTTCTAAGTTCTTTCTTCATGGTTTGTTTCCTCTTGAAGTAGCCCTAGGAGAAAGTGATGAAACACACTTTCGTTTGAAATAGGTTGCTAAGCCTCAAAAAAACTACGAGTGTCCTGAAATCTCAGCATATGCTTTATCACCCAATCTTGAAGATACTTGGTGGTAATGAGCAGTACACCAATCCCACTGGGCTCAGCAAATTTCGTTCTTCTAGGTTGAAGCATTCGTTTGCAGTAAGAGTTTGAATTCTCAGGTTTCACTCTGTTTTCTCCTATAATGATAGATGAATTTGGAATTCTAAATTAAACACGGTTTGTGCTAGCCCCTGGAAACTTGACACAATAAAGTAGATCTACGTTCTATCTGTATGGTTTGTTTCCTCTTGAAGTTTCCCTAGGAGGCAATGGTGAAACACACTTTCGTTTGAAAGGGGTTGCCAAACTTCCAAAAAACTAGGAGTGTCTTGAAATCTCAGCATATGCTTTTTCATCAAATCTTGAAGTACTTAATGCCAATTAGCAGTACACCCATCCCACTTGGCTCAGCAAATTTCGTTCTTTTAGGTTGAAGCATTCGTTTGCAGTAAGAGTTTGAATTTTCAGGTTTCACTCTGTTTTCTCCTATATTGATACATGAATTTGGAACTCTAAGGCAAGCACGGTTTGTGCTAGCCCCTTGAAACTTGACACAATAAAGTAGTTCTGAGTTCTATCTGTATGGTTTGTTTCCTCTTGAATTTACCCTAGGGGCGAGTCATGAAACACACTTTTGTTTGAAAGGGGTTGCCAAGTTTCCAAAAAACTACGGTTGTACTGAAATCTCAGCAAATGTTCTTTCACGCTATCTTGAAGATGCTTGGTAGTAATGAGCAGTACACCAATCTCACTGTGCTCAGCAAATTTCGTTCTTTTACATTGAAGCATTCGTTTTCAATAGAAGTTTGGAATTTCAGGTTTCACTCTGTTTTCTCCTATATTTATACATGAATTTGGAATTCTAAATCATGCAGGGATTGTGCTAACCCCTTGAAACTTGACACAATAAAGTAGTTCTAACTTCTATCTGTATGGTTTGTTTCCTCTTCAAGTACCCTAGGAGAAAGTGATGAAACACACTTTCGTTTGAAAGGGGTTGCTAAGCTTCCAAAAAACTACTAGTTTCCTGAAATCTCAGCTAATGTTTTTTCACCCAATCTTGAAGATACTTGGTGGTAATGAGCAGTACACCAATCCCACTTGGCTCAGCAAATTTCATTCTTCTAGGTTGAAGCATTTGCTTTCAATAAAAGTTTGAAATTTCAGGTTTCACTCTGTTTCCTCCTATATTGATACATGAATTTGGAACTCTAAATCAAGCACGGATTGTGCTAGCCCTTTGAAACTTGACACAATAAAGTAGTTCTAAGTTCTATCTGTATGGTTTGTTTCCTCTTGAAGTTGCAATATTAGGGAGTGGTGAAACACACTTTCGTTTGAAAGGGGTTGCCAAGCTTCCAAAAAACTACGAGTGTCCTGAAATCATACCATGTGTTTCTTCACACAATCTTGAAGATACTTTGTGGTAATGATCAGTACACCAATCCCACTTGGCTCAGCAAATTTCCTTATTTATTTTGAAGCATTCGTTTGCAGTCAGAGTTTGAAATTTCAGGTTTCACTCTGTTTTCTCCTATATTGATAGATGATTTTGGAACTCTAAATCAAACACGGTTTGTGGTAGCCCCATGAATCTTGACACAATAAAGTAGTTCTACGTTCTAACTGTATGGCTTGTTTCCTCTTGAAGTTGCTCTAGGAGGGAGTGGTGACACACACTTTCGTTTGAAAGAGGTTGCCAAGTGTCTGAAACACTACGAGTGTCCTGAAATCTCAGCATATGTTTTTTCACCCAATCTTGAAGACACTTGCTGGTAATGAAGAGTACACCAATCCCACTGGGCTCAACAAATTTCGTTCTTCTTTAGGTTGAAGCATTCATTTTCAAAAAAATTTTGAAATTTCAGGTTTCACTTTGTTTTATCCTATATTGATAGATGAATTTGGAACTCTAAATCAAACACGGTTTGTGTTAGCCCCTTGAAACTTGACACAATGAAGTAGTTCTAAGTTCTATCTGTATGGTTTGTTTCCTCTTGAAGTAGCCCTAGGAGGGAGTGCTGAAATACACTTTCGTTTGAAATGGGTTGCCAACCATCCAAAAAACTACGAGTGTCCTGAAATCTCAGCACATGCTTTTTCACCCAACCTTGAAGATACTTGGTGGTAATGAGCAGAACACCAATCCCACTTGGCTCAGCAAAATTCGTTCTTCTAGTTTGAAGCATTCGTTTTCAATAAAAGTTTGAAATTTCAGGTTTCACTCTATTTTCAATATATTGATACATGAATTTGGAATTCTAAATCCAGCATGGTTTGTGCTAGGCCCTTGAAACTTTACACAATAAAGTAGTTCTAAGTTCTATCTGCATGGTTTGTTTTCTCTTGAAGTAGCCCTAGGAGGGAGTGCTGAAACACACTTTCGTTTGAAATTTGTTGCCAACCTTCCAAAATCTACGAGTGTCCTCAAACCTCAGCATATACTTTTTCACCCAATCTTGAAGATTGTTGGTGGGAATGAGCAGTAGACCAATCCCACTTGGCTCAACAAATTTCGTTCTTCTAGGTTGAAGCATTCGTTTTCAATAAAAGTTTGAAATTTCAGGTTTCATTCTGTTTTCTCCTATATTGATACATGAATTTGGAACTCTAAATCAAGCACGGTTTGTGCTAGCCCCTTGAAACTTGACACAATAAAGTAGTTCTAAGTTCTATCTGTATGGTTTGTTTCCTTTTGACGTTGCCCTAGGAAGGACTGGTGAAACACACTTTCGTTTGAAAGGGGTTGCCAAGCTTCCAAAAACCTACGAGTGTCCTGAAATCTCAGCATTTGATTTTTCACCCAATCTTGAAGATACTTGGTAACAATGAGCAGTACACCATCCCACTTGGCTCAGCAAATTTCGTTCTTTTAGGTTGAAGCCTTTGTTTTCAATAAAAGTTTGAAATTTCAGGTTTCACTCTGTTTCTCCTATATTTATACATGAATTTGGAACTCAAAATCAAACACGGATTGTCGTAGCCCCTTGAAACTTGACACAATAACGTAGTTCTAAGTTCTATCTGCATTGATTGTTTCCTCTTCAAGTAGCCCTAGGAGAAAGTGATGAAACACACTTTCGTTTGAAAGAAGTTGCTAAGCTTCCAAAAAACTACGAGTGTCCTGAAATCTCAGCATATGCTTTTTCACGCAATCTGGAAGATACTTGGTGGTAATGAGCAGTACAGCAATCCCACTTGGCTCAGCAAATTTCATTCTTCTAGGTTGAAGCATTCGTTTGCAATAAGAGTTTGAATTTTCAGGTTTCACTTTGTTTTATCCTATATTGATACAAGAATTTGGAACTCTAAATCATCACGGTTTTTGCTAGCCCCTTGAAACTTGACACAATAAAGTAGTTCTAAGTTCTATCTGTATGGTTTGTTTCCTCTTCAAGCAGCCCTAGGAGAAAGTGATGAAACACACTTTCGTTAGAAAGGAGTTGCTAAGCTTCGATAAAACTACGAGTTTCCTGAAATCTCAGCATATGTTTTTACACGCAATCCTGAAGATACTTGGTGGTAATGAGTAGTACACCAATCCCACTCGGCTCAGCAAATTTCGTTCTTCTAGGTTGAAGCATTCGTTTGCAGTAAGAGTTTGAATTCTCAGGTTTCACACTGTTTTCTCCTATAATGATAGATGAATTTGGAATTCTAAATTAAACACGGTTTGTCCTAGCCCCTTGAAACTTGACACAATAAAGTAGTTCTACGTTCTATCTGTATGGTTTGTTTCCTCTTGAAGTTGCCCTAGGAGGGAGTGGTGAAACACATTTTCGTTTGGAAGAGGTTGCCAAGCTTCCAAAAAACTACGAGTGTCCTGAAATCTCAGCATATGTTTTTTCACCCAATCTTGAAGATACTTGGTCGTAATGAGCAGTACACCAATCCCACTTCACTCAGCAAATTTCGTTCTTCTAGGTTAAAGCATTCCTTTACAATAAGAGTTTGAATTTTCAGGTTTCACTCTGTTTTCTCCTATATTGATACATGAAATTGGAACTCTAAATCAAGCACGGTTTGTGATAGCCCCTTGAAACTTGACACAATAAAGTAGTTCTAAGTTCTATCTGTATGGTTTTTTTCCTCTTCAAGTAGCCCTAGGAGAAAGTGTTGAAACACACTTTTGTTTGAAAGTGGTTGCTCAGCTTCCAAAAACTACGAATGTCCTGAAATCTCAGCATATGTTTTTTCACGCAATCTTGAAGATACTTGGTGGTAATGAGTAGTACACCAATCCCACTGGACTCAGCAAATTTCTGTCTTCTAGGTTGAAGCATTCGTTTGCAGTAAGAGTTTGAATTTTCAGGTTTCACTTTGTTTTCTCCTATGTTGATACATTAATTTGGAACTCTAAATCAAGCACGGTTTGTGCTAGCCCCTTGAAACTTGACACAATAGAGTAGTTCTAAGTTCTATCTCTATGGTTTGTTTCCTCTTGAAGTAGACCTAGGAGGGAGTGGTGAAACACACTTTCGTTTGAAAGGGGTTGCCAAGCTTCCAAAAAACTATGGATGTCCTGAAATCTCAGCATATGCTTTTTCACCCAATATTGAAGATACTTGGTGGTAATGAGCAATACACCACTCCCACTTGGCTCAGCAAATTTCGTTCTTCTACGTTGAAGCATTCGTTTTCAATAAATTTTGAAATTTGAGGTTTCACTCTGTTTTCTCCTATATTAATACATGAATTTGGAACTCTAAATCAAGCACGGTTTGTGCTAGCCCCTTGAAACTTGAGACAATAAAGTAGTTCTAAGATCTTTCTTCATGGTTTGTTTCCTCTACAAGTAGCCCTATAAGAAAGTGATGAAACACACTTTCGTTTGAGAGGTGTTGCTAAGCTTCCAAAAAACTACGGGTGTCTTGAAATCTCAGCATATATTTTTTCACGCAATCTTGAAGATACTTGGTGGTAATGAGTAGTACACAAATCTCACTGTACTCAGCAAATTTCGTTCTTCTCGGTTGAAGCAATCATTTGCAGTAAGAGTTTGAATTTTCAGGTTTCACACTGTTTTCTCCCATATTTATAGATGAATTTGGAACTCAAATTAAACACGGTTTGTGCTAGCACCTTGAAACTTGACACAATAAAGTAGTTTTAACTTCTATCTGTATGGTTTGTTTTCTCTTCAAGTAGCCCTAGGAGAAAGTGATGAAACACACTTTCGTTTGAAAGGGGTTGCCACGCTTCCAAAAAACCACAAGTGTCCTGAAATCTCAGCATATGATTTGTCACCCAATCTTGAAGATACTTGGTGACAATTGGCAGTACACCAATCCCACTTGGCTCAGCAAATTTCGTTCTTCTAGGTTGAAGCATGCGTTTGCAGTAAGAGTTTAAATTTTCAGGTTTCACTCTGTTTTCTCCTATATTGATAGATGAATTTGGAACTCTGAATCAAACACGGTGTGTGCTATCCCCTTGAAACTTGACACAATAAAATAGTTCTAAGATCTATCTGTAATGTTTGTTTCCTGTTGAAGTTCCCTTAGGAGGGAGTGGTGAAACACACTTTCGTTTGAAAGAGGTTGCCAAATTAAAAAATACTACGAGTGTCCTGATATATCAGAATATGTTTTTTCACCAAATCTTGAAGATCCATGCTGGTAATGAGCAGTACACCAATCCCACTTGGCTCAGCAAATTTCGTTCTTCCAGGTTGAAGCATTCGTTTGCAATAAGAGTTTGAAATTTCAGGTTTCACTCTGTTTTCTCCTATATTGATACATGAATTTGGAACTCTAAGTCAAGCACGGTTTGTGCTAGCCCCTTGAAACTTGACACAATAAAGTAGTTCTGAGTTCTATCTGTATGGTTTGTTTCCTCTTGAATTTACCCTAGGGGCGAGTCATGAAACACACTTTTGTTTGAAAGGGGTTGCCAGGCTTCCAAAAAACTACGGGTGTACTGAAATCTCAGCAAATGTTCTTTCACGCTATCTTGAAGATGCTTGGTGGTAATGAGCAGTACACCAATCTCACTGGGCTCAGCAAATTTCGTTCTTTTACATTGAAGCATTCGTTTTCAATAGAAGTTTGAAATTTCAGGTTTCACTCTGTTTTCTCCTATATTTATACATGAATTTGGAATTCTAAATCATGCAGGGATTGTGCTAACCCCTTGAAACTTGACACAATAAAGTAGTTCTCACTTCTATCTGTATGATTTGTTTCCTCTTGAAGTTGCCCTAGGAGAAAGTGATGAAACACACTTTCGTTTGAAAGGGATTGCTAAGCTTCCAAAAAACTACGAGTTTCCTGAAATCTCAGCTAATGTTTTTTCACCCAATCATGAAGATACTTGCTGGTAATGAGCAGTACACCAATCCCACTTGGCTCAGCAAATTTCGTTCTTCTAGGTTGAAGCATTTACTTTCAATAAAAGTTTGAAATTTCAGGTTTCACTCTGTTTCCTCCAATATTGATACATGAATTTGGAACTCTAAATCAAGCACGGATGGTGCTAGCCCCTTGAAACTTGACACAATAAAGTAGTTCTAACTTCTATGTGTATGGCTTGTTTCCTCTTGAAGTTGCTCTAGGAGGGAGTGGTGAAACACAATTTCGTTTGAAATGGGTTGCCAACCTTCCAAAAAACTACGAGTTTCCTGAAATCTCAACATATGCTTTTTCACTCAATCTTGAAGATTCTTGGTGGTAATTAACAGTACACCAATCCCACTTGGATCAGCAAATTTCGTTCTTCTAGGTTGAAGCATTCGTTTTTAATAAAAGTTTTAATTTTCAGGTTTCACTCTGTTTTCTCCTATATTTATACATGAATTTGGAACTCTAAATCAAGCACGGATTGTGCTAGACCCTTGAAACTTGACACAATAAAGTAGTTCTAAGTTCTGTCTGTATGGTTTGTTTCCTCTTCAAGTAGCCCTAGGAGAAAGTGATGAAACACACTTTTGTTTGAAAGTGGTTGCTCAGGTTCCAAAAAAATATGAATGTCTTGAAATCTCAGCATATGTTTTTTCACCCAATCTTTAAGATACTTGGTGGTAATGAGTAGTACACCAATCCCACTGGACTCAGCAAATTTCTGTCTTCAAGGTTGAAGCATTCGTTTGCAGTAAGAGTTTGAATATTCAGGTTTCACTCTGTTTTCTCCTATATTGATACATGAATTTGGAACTCTAAATCAAACACGGTTTGTGCTAGCCCCTTGAAACTTGACACAATAGAGTAGTTCTAAGTTCTATCTGTATGGTTTGTTTCGTCTTGAAGTAGACCTAGGAGGGAGTGGTGAAACACACTTTCGTTTTAAAGGGGTTGCCAAGCTTCCAAAAAACTACGAGTGTCCTGAAATCTCAGCATATGCTTTTTCACCCAATCTTGAGATAATTGGTGGTAATGAGCAATGCACCACTCCCACTTGGCTCAGCAAATTTCGTTCTTCTAGGTTGAAGCCTTCGTTTTCAATAGATTTTGAAATTTGAGATTTCACTCTGTTTTCTCCTATATTAATACATGAATTTGTAACTCTACATCAAGCAAGGTTTGTGCTAGCCCCTTGAAACTTGACACAATAAAGTAGTTCTAAGATCTTTCTTCATGGTTTGTTTCCTCTTCAAGTAGCCCTATTAGAAAGTGATGAAACACAATTTCGTTTGAAAGGTGTTGCTAAGCTTCCAAAAAACTACGGGTGTCTTGAAATCTCAGCATATATTTTTTCACGCAATCTTGAAGATACTTGGTGGTAATGAGTAGTACACAAATCTCACTGTACTCAGCAAATTTCGTTCTTCTCGGTTGAAGCAATCATTTGCAGTAAGAGTTTGAATTTTCAGGTTTCACACTGTTTTCTCCCATATTTATAGATGAATTTGGAACTCAAATTAAACACGGTTTGTGCTAGCACCTTGAAACTTGACACAATAAAGTAGTTTTAACTTCTATCTGTATGGTTTGTTTTCTCTTCAAGTAGCCCTAGGAGAAAGTGATGAAACACACTTTCGTTTGAAAGGGGTTGCCACGCTTCCAAAAAACCACAAGTGTCCTGAAATCTCAGCATATGATTTGTCACCCAATCTTGAAGATACTTGGTGACAATTGGCAGTACACCAATCCCACTTGGCTCAGCAAATTTCGTTCTTCTAGGTTGAAGCATGCGTTTGCAGTAAGAGTTTTAAATTTTCAGGTTTCACTCTGTTTTCTCCTATATTGATAGATGAATTTGGAACTCTGAATCAAACACGGTGTGTGCTATCCCCTTGAAACTTGACACAATAAAATAGTTCTAAGATCTATCTGTAATGTTTGTTTCCTGTTGAAGTTCCTTAGGAGGGAGTGGTGAAACACACTTTCGTTTGAAAGAGGTTGCCAAATTAAAAAAAACTACGAGTGTCCTGATATATCAGAATATGTTTTTTTCACCAAATCTTGAAGATCCATGCTGGTAATGAGCAGTACACCAATCCCACTTGGCTCAGCAAATTTCGTTCTTCCAGGTTGAAGCATTCGTTTGCAATAAGAGTTTGAAATTTCAGGTTTCACTCTGTTTTCTCCTATATTGATACATGAATTTGGAACTCTAAGTCAAGCACGGTTTGTGCTAGCCCCTTGAAACTTGACACAATAAAGTAGTTCTGAGTTCTATCTGTATGGTTTGTTTCCTCTTGAATTACCCTAGGGGCGAGTCATGAAACACACTTTTGTTTGAAAGGGGTTGCCAGGCTTCCAAAAAACTACGGGTGTACTGAAATCTCAGCAAATGTTCTTTCACGCTATCTTGAAGATGCTTGGTGGTAATGAGCAGTACACCAATCTCACTGGGCTCAGCAAATTTCGTTCTTTTACATTGAAGCATTCGTTTTCAATAGAAGTTTGAAATTTCAGGTTTCACTCTGTTTTCTCCTATATTTATACATGAATTTGGAATTCTAAATCATGCAGGGATTGTGCTAACCCTTGAAACTTGACACAATAAAGTAGTTCTCACTTCTATCTGTATGATTTGTTTCCTCTTGAAGTTGCCCTAGGAGAAAGTGATGAAACACACTTTCGTTTGAAAGGGATTGCTAAGCTTCCAAAAAACTACGAGTTTCCTGAAATCTCAGCTAATGTTTTTTCACCCAATCATGAAGATACTTGCTGGTAATGAGCAGTACACCAATCCCACTTGGCTCAGCAAATTTCGTTCTTCTAGGTTGAAGCATTTACTTTCAATAAAAGTTTGAAATTTCAGGTTTCACTCTGTTTCCTCCAATATTGATACATGAATTTGGAACTCTAAATCAAGCACGGATGGTGCTAGCCCCTTGAAACTTGACACAATAAAGTAGTTCTAACTTCTATGTGTATGGCTTGGTTTCCTCTTGAAGTTGCTCTAGAGGGAGTGGTGAAACACAATTTTCGTTTGAAATGGGTTGCCAACCTTCCAAAAAACTACGAGTTTCCTGAAATCTCAACATATGCTTTTTCACTCAATCTTGAAGATTCTTGGTGGTAATTAACAGTACACCAATCCCACTTGGATCAGCAAATTTCGTTCTTCTAGGTTGAAGCATTCGTTTTTTAATAAAAGTTTTAATTTTCAGGTTTCACTCTGTTTTCTCCTATATTTATACATGAATTTGGAACTCTAAATCAAGCACGGATTGTGCTAGACCCTTGAAACTTGACACAATAAAGTAGTTCTAAGTTCTGTCTGTATGGTTTGTTCCTCTTCAAGTAGCCCTAGGAGAAAGTGATGAAACACACTTTTGTTTGAAAGTGGTTGCTCAGGTTCCAAAAAATATGAATGTCTTGAAATCTCAGCATATGTTTTTTCACCCAATCTTTAAGATACTTGGTGGTAATGAGTAGTACACCAATCCCACTGGACTCAGCAAATTTCTGTCTTCAAGGTTGAAGCATTCGTTTGCAGTAAGAGTTTGAATATTTCAGGTTTCACTCTGTTTTCTCCTATATTGATACATGAATTTGGAACTCTAAATCAAACACGGTTTGTGCTAGCCCCTTGAAACTTGACACAATAGAGTAGTTCTAAGTTCTATCTGTATGGTTTGTTTCGTCTTGAAGTAGACCTAGGAGGGAGTGGTGAAACACCACTTTCGTTTAAAGGGGTTGCCAAGCTTCCAAAAAACTACGAGTGTCCTGAAATCTCAGCATATGCTTTTTCACCCAATCTTGAGATAATTGGTGGTAATGAGCAATGCACCACTCCCACTTGGCTCAGCAAATTTCGTTCTTCTAGGTTGAAAGCCTTCGTTTTCAATAGATTTTGAAATTTGAGATTTCACTCTGTTTTCTCCTATATTAATACATGAATTTGTAACTCTACATCAAGCAAGGTTTGTGCTAGCCCCTTGAAACTTGACACAATAAAGTAGTTCTAAGATCTTTCTTCATGGTTTGTTTCCTCTTCAAGTAGCCCTATTAGAAAGTGATGAAACACAATTTCGTTTGAAAGGTGTTGCTAAGCTTCCAAAAAACTATGGGTGTCTTGAAATCTCAGCATATGTTTTTTCACGCAATCTTGAAGATACTTGGTGGTAATGAGTAGTACAAAAATCTCACTGGACTCAGCAAATTTCGTTCTTCTAGGTTGAAGCAATCGTTTGCAGTAAGAGTTTGAATTTTCAGGTTTCACTCTGTTTTCTCCCATATTGATAGATGAATTTGGAACTCTAAATCAAACACGGTTTGTGCTAGCCCCTTGAAACTTGACACAATAAAGTAGTTCTAAGTTCTATATGTATGGTTTGTTTCCTCTTGAATTTGCCTTAGGAGGGAGTGGTGAAACACACCCTCGTTTGAAAGAGGTTGCCAAATTCAAAAATACTACGAGTTTCATGAAATCTCAGCATATGTTCTTTAACCCAATCTTGAAGATCCTTGGTGGTATTGAGCAGTACACCAATCCCACTTGGCTCAGCAAATTTCGTTCTTCTAGGTTGAAGCATTCGTTTTCAGTAAGAGTTTGAATTTTCAGGTTTCACTCTGTTTTCTCCTATATTGATACATGAATTTGGAACTCCAAATCAAACACGGATTGTCCTAGCCCCTTGAAATTTGACACAATAACGTAGTTCTAAGTTCTATCTCTATGGTTTGTTTCCTCTTGAATTTGCCCTAGGAGGGAGTGGTGAAACACACTTTCGTTTGAAAGGGGTTGCCAAGCTTCTAAAAAACTACGAGTGTCCTGAAATCTCAACATATGTTTTTTCACGCAATCCTGAAGATACTTGGTGGTAATGAGTAGTACACCAATCCCACTGGGCTCAGCAAATTTCGTTCTTCTAGGTTGAAGCATTCGTTTGCAGTAAGAGTTTGAATTTTCAGGTTTCACTCTGTTTTCTCCTATATTGATAGATGAATTTGGAACTCTAAATCAAACACGGTTCGTGCTAGCCCCTTGAAACGTGACACAATAAAGTAGTTTTAAGTTCTATCTGTATGGTTTGTTTCCTCTTGAAGTTTCCCTAGGAGGGAGTGGTGAAACACACTTTCGTTTGGAAGAGGTTGCCAAGCTTCCAAAATACAACGAGTGTCCTGATCTCAGCATATGTTTTTTCACCCAATCTTGAAGCTACTTGGTGGTAATTAGCTGTACACCAATCCCTATTGGCTCAGCAAATTTCGTTCTTCTAGGTTGAAGCATTCGTTTTCAATAAAAGTTTGAAATTTCAGATTTCACTCTGTTTTCAAGTAGCCCTATAAGAAAGTGATGAAACACACTTTCGTTTGAAAGTTGTTGCCAAGCTTCCAAAAAACTACGGGTGTCCTGAAATCTCAGCATATGTTTTTTCACGCAATCTTGAAGATACTTGATGGTAATGAGTAGTACACCAATCCCACTCGACTCAGCTAATTTCGTTCTTCTAGGTTGAAGCATTCGTTTGCAGTAAGAGTTTGAGTTTTCAGGTTTCACTCTGTTTTATCCTATATTGATACATGAATTTGGAACTCTAAATGAAGCACGGTTTGTGCTCGCGCCTTGAAACTTGACACAATAAAGTAATTCTAAGTTCTATCTCTATGGTTTGTTTCCTCTTGAATTTGCCCTAGGAGGGAGTGGTGAAACACACTTTCGTTTGAAAGGGGTTGCCAAGCTTCTAAAAAACTACGAGTGTCCTGAAATCTCAACATATGTTTTTTCACACAATCCTGAAGATACTTGGTGGTAATGAGTAGTACACCAATCCCACTGGGCTCAGCAAATTTCGTTCTTTTAGGTTGAAGCATTCGTTTGCAGTAAGAGTTTGAATTTTCAGGTTTCACTCTGTTTTCTCCTATATTGATACATGAATTTGGAAATCTAAATCAAGCATGGTTATTGCTAGCCCCTTGAAACTTGACACAATAAAGTAGTTCTAAGTTCTATCTGTATGGTTTGTTTCATCTTCAAGAAGCCCTAGGAGAAAGTGATGAAACACACTTTCGTTAGAAAGGAGTTGCTAAGCTTCGAAAAAACTACGAGTGTCCTGAAATTTCAGCATATGTTTTTTCACGCAATCTTGAAGATACTTGGTGGTAATGAGTAGTACACCAATGACACTGGGCTCAGCAAATTTCGTTCTTCTAGGTTGAAGCATTCGTTTGCACTAAGAGTCTGAATTTTCAGGTTTCACTCTGTTTTCTCCTATATTGATAGATGAATTTGGAACTCTAAATCAAACACGGTTCGTGATAGCCCCTTGAAACGTGACACAATAAAGTAGTTTTAAGTTCTATCTGTATGGTTTGTTTCCTCTTGAAGTTTCCCTAGGAGGGAGTGGTGAAACAAACTTTCATTTGGAAGAGGTTGACAAGCTTCCAAAATACAACGAGTGTCCTGAACTCAGCATATGTTTTTTCACCCAATCTTGAAGCTACTTGGTGGTAATTATCTGTACAGCAATCCCTATTGGCTCAGCAAATTTCGTTCTTCTAGGTTGAAGCATTCGTTTGCAATAAGAGTTTGAATTTTCAGGTTTCACTCTGTTTTCTCTTATATTGATACATGAATTTGGATCTCTAAATCAAGCACGGTTTTTGCTAGCCCTTTGAAACTTGACACAATAAAGTAGTTCTTAGTTCTATCTCTATGGTTTGTTTCCTCCTGAAGTTGCGCTAGGAAGGAGTGGTGAAACACACTTTCGTTTGAAAGGGGTTGCCAAGCTTCCAAAAAACTACGAGTGTCCTGAAATTTCAGCATAGGCTTTTTCACCCAATCTTGAAGATACATGGTGGTAATGAGCAGTTCACCACTCCCACTTGGCTCAGCAAATTCCTTTCTTCTAGGTTGAAGCAATCTTTTGTATTAAGAGTTTGAAATTTCAGGTTTCACTCTGTTTTCTCCTCTATTTATACATGAATTTGGAACTCAAAATCAAGCACGGATTGTCCTAGCCCCTTGAAATTTGACACAATAACGTAGTTCTAAGTTCTATCTGTATGGATTTTTCCTCTTCAAGTAGCCCTAGGAGAAAGTGATGAAACAACTTTCCTTTGAAAGGGGTTGCCAAGCTTCCAAAAAACTACGGGTGTCCTGAAATCTCAGCATATGTTTTTTCACCCAATCTTGAAGATACTTGGTGGTAATGAGTAGTACACCAATCCCACTCGGATCAGCTAATTTCGTTCTTCTAGGTTGAAGCATTCGTTTGCAGTAAGAGTTTGAGTTTTCAGGTTTCACTCTGTTTTATCCTATATTGATACATGAATTTGGAACTCTAAATGAAGCACGGTTTGTGCTCGCGCCTTGAAACTTGACACAATAAAGTAATTCTAAGTTCTATCTCTATGGTTTGTTTCCTCTCGAATTTGCCCTAGGAGGGAGTGGTGAAACACACTTTCGTTTGAAAGGGGTTGCCAAGCTTCTAAAAAACTACGAGTGTCCTGAAATCTCAACATATGTTTTTTCACACAATCCTGAAGATACTTGGTGGTAATGAGTAGTACACCAATCCCACTGGGCTCAGCAAATTTCGTTCTTCTAGGTTGAAGCATTCGTTTGCAGTAAGAGTTTGAATTTTCAGGTTTCACTCTGTTTTCTCCTATATTGATACATGAATTTGGAACTCTAAATCAAGCACGGTTTGTGCTAGCCCCTTGAAAATTGACACAATAAAGTAGTTCTAAGTTCTATCTGTATGGTTTGTTTCATCTTCAAGCAGCCCTAGGAGAAAGTGATGAAACACACTTTCGTTAGAAAGGAGTTGCTAAGCTTCGAAAAAACTACGAGTGTCCTGAAATTTCAGCATATGTTTTTTCACGCAATCTTGAAGATACTTGGTGGTAATGAGTAGTACACCAATGACACTGGGCTCAGCAAATTTCGTTCTTCTAGGTTGAAGCATTCGTTTGCAGTAAGAGTCTGAATTTTCAGGTTTCACTCTGTTTTCTCCTATATTGATAGATGAATTTGGAACTCTAAATCAAACATGGTTCGTGATAGCCCCTTGAAACGTGACACAATAAAGTAGTTTTAAGTTCTATCCGTATGGTTTGTTTCCTCTTGAAGTTTCCCTAGGAGGGAGTGGTGAAACACACTTTCATTTGGAAGAGGTTGACAAGCTTCCAAAATACAACGAGTGTCCTGAACTCAGCATATGTTTTTTCACCCAATCTTGAAGCTACTTGGTGGTAATTATCTGTACAGCAATCCCTATTGGCTCAGCAAATTTTGTTCTTCTAGGTTGAAGCATTCGTTTGCAATAAGAGTTTGAATTTTCAGGTTTCACTCTGTTTTCTCCTATATTGATACATGAATTTGGATCTCTAAATCAAGCACGGTTTTTGCTAGCCCTTTGAAACTTGACACAATAAAGTAGTTCTTAGTTCTATCTCTATGGTTTGTTTCCTCCTGAAGTTGCGCTAGGAAGGAGTGGTGAAACACACTTTCGTTTGAAAGGGGTTGCCAAGCTTCCAAAAAACTACGAGTGTCCTGAAATTTCAGCATAGGCTTTTTCACCCAATGTTGAAGATACATGGTGGTAATGAGCAGTACACCACTCCCACTTGGCTCAGCAAATTTCTCTCTTCTAGGTTGAAGCAATCTTTTGTATTAAGAGTTTGAAATTTCAGGTTTCACTCTGTTTTCTCGTCTATTTATACATGAATTTGGAACTCAAAATCAAGCACGGATTGTCCTAGCCCTTTGAAATTTGACACAATAACGTAGTTCTAAGTTCTATCTGTATGGATTTTTCCTCTTCAAGTAGCCCTAGGAGAAAGTGATGAAACAACTTTTTTTGAAAGGGGTTGCCAAGCTTCCAAAAAACTACGGGTGTCCTGAAATCTCAGCATATGTTTTTTCACCCAATCTTGAAGATACTTGGTGGTAATGAGTAGTACACCAATCCCACTCGGATCAGCTAATTTCGTTCTTCTAGGTTGAAGCATTCGTTTGCAGTAAGTGTTTGAGTTTTCAGGTTTCACTCTGTTTTATCTTATATTGATACATGAATTTGGAACTCTAAATGAAGCACGGTTTGTGCTCGCGCCTTGAAACTTGACACAATAAAGTAATTCTAAGTTCTATCTCTATGGTTTGTTTCCTCTTGAATTTGCCCTAGGAGGGAGTGGTGAAACAAACTTTCGTTTGAAAGGGGTTGCCAAGCTTCTAAAAAACTACGAGTGTCCTGAAATCTCAACATATGTTTTTTCACGCAATCCTGAAGATACTTGGTGGTAATGAGTAGTACACCAATCCCACTGGGCTCAGCAAATTTCGTTCTTCTAGGTTGAAGCATTCGTTTGCAGTAAGAGTTTGAATTTTCAGGTTTCACTCTGTTTTCTCCTATATTGATAGATGAATTTGGAACTCTAAATCAAACACGGTTCGTTCTAGCCCCTTGAAACGTGACACAATAAAGTAGTTTTAAGTTCTATCTGTATGGTTTGTTTCCTCTTGAAGTTTCCCTAGGAGGGAGTGGTGAAACACACTTTCGTTTGGAAGAGGTTGCCAAGCTTCCAAAATACAACGAGTGTCCTGATCTCAGCATATGTTTTTTCACCCAATCTTGAAGCTACTTGGTGGTAATTAGCTGTAAACCAATCCCTATTGGCTCAGCAAATTTCGTTCTTCTAGGTTGAAGCATTCGTTTGCAATAAGAGTTTGAATTTTCAGGTTTCACTCTGTTTTCTCTTATATTGATACATGAATTTGGATCTCTAAATCAAGCACGGTTTTTGCTAGCCCTTTGAAACTTGACACAATAAAGTAGTTCTAAGTTCTATCTCTATGGTTTGTTTCCTCCTGAAGTTGCGCTAGGAAGGAGTGGTGAAACACACTTTCGTTTGAAAGGGGTTGCCAAGCTTCCAAAAAACTACGAGTGTCCTGAAATTTCAGCATAGGCTTTTTCACCCAGTCTTGAAGATACATGGTGGTAATGAGCAGTACACCACTCCCACTTGGCTCAGGAAATTTCTTTCTTCTAGGTTGAAGCAATCTTTTGTATTAAGTGTTTGAAATTTCAGGTTTCACTCTGTTTTCTCCTATATTTATACATGAATTTGGAACTCAAAATCAAGCACGGATTGTACTAGCCACTTTAAATTTGACACAATAACGTAGTTCTAAGTTCTATCTGTATGGATTTTTCCTCTTCAAGTAGCCCTAGAAGAAAGTGATGAAACAACTTTCGTTTGAAAGGGGTTGCTAAGCTTCCAAAAAACTCCGAGTGACCTGAAATCTCAGCATATGTTTTTTCACGCAATCTTGAAGATACTTGGTGGTAATGAGTAGTATGTAAATCCCACTGGGCTCAGGAAATTTCGTTCTTCTCGGTTGAAGCATTCGTTTGCAGTAAGAGTTTGAATTTTCAGGTTTCACTCTGTTTTCTCCTATATTGATAGATGAATTTGGAACTCTAAATCAAACACGGTTCGTGCTAGCCCCTTGAAACGTGACACAATAAAGTAGTTTTAAGTTCTATCTGTATGGTTTGTTTCCTCTTGAAGTTTCCCTAGGAGGGAGTGGTGAAACACACTTTCGTTTGGAAGAGGTTGCCAAGCTTCCAAAATACAACGAGTGTCCTGATCTCAGCATATGTTTTTTCACCCAATCTTGAAGCTACTTGGTGGTAATTAGCTGTAAACCAATCCCTATTGGCTCAGCAAATTTCGTTCTTCTAGGTTGAAGCATTCGTTTGCAATAAGAGTTTGAATTTTCAGGTTTCACTCTATTTTCTCTTATATTGATACATGAATTTGGATCTCTAAATCAAGCACGGTTTTTGCTAGCCCTTTGAAACTTGACACAATAAAGTAGTTCTAAGTTCTATCTCTATGGTTTGTTTCCTCCTGAAGTTGCGCTAGGAAGGAGTGGTGAAACACACTTTCGTTTGAAAGGGGTTGCCAAGCTTCCAAAAAACTACGAGTGTCCTGAAATTTCAGCATAGGCTTTTTCACCCAGTCTTGAAGATACATGGTGGTAATGAGCAGTACACCACTCCCACTTGGCTCAGGAAATTTCTTTCTTCTAGGTTGAAGCAATCTTTTGTATTAAGTGTTTGAAATTTCAGGTTTCACTCTGTTTTCTCCTATATTTATACATGAATTTTGAACTCAAAATCAAGCATGGATTGTCCTAGCCACTTGAAATTTGACACAATAACGTAGTTCTAAGTTCTATCTGTATGGATTTTTCCTCTTCAAGTAGCCCTAGAAGAAAGTGATGAAACAACTTTCGTTTGAAAGGGGTTGCTAAGCTTCCAAAAGACTCCGAGTGACCTGAAATCTCAGCATATGTTTTTTCACGCAATCTTGAAGATACTTGGTGGTAATGAGTAGTACGTAAATCCCACTGGGCTCAGGAAATTTCGTTCTTCTCGGTTGAAGCATTCGTTTGCAGTAAGAGTTTGAATTTTCAGGTTTCACTCTGTTTTCTCCCTTATTTATACATGAATTTGGAACTCTAAATCAAGCACGGATTGTGCTAGCCCCTTGAAACTTGGGACAATAAAGTAGTTCTAAGTTCTATTTGTATGGTTTGTTTCCTCTTCAAGTAGCCCTAGAAGAAAGTGATGAAACACACTTTCGTTTGAAAGGGGTTGCTAAGCTTCCAAAAAACTACGAGTTTCCTGAAATCTCAGCATATGTTTTTTCACGCAATCCTGAAGATACTTGGTGGTAATGAGTAGTACACCAATTACACTGGGCTCAGCAAATTTCGTTCATCAAGGTTGAAGCAGTCGTTTGCAGTAAGAGTTTGAATTTTCAGGTTTCACTCTGTTTTCTCCTATATTTATACATAAATTTGGAATTCTAAATCAAGCAGGGATTGTGCTAACCCTTTGAAACTTGACACAAAAAAGTAGTTCTACGTTCTATCTGTATGGTTTGTTTCCTCTTGAATTTGTCCTAGGAGACCGTGGTGAAACACACTTTCATTTGAAAGGGGTTGCCAAGCTTCCCCCAAACTATGAGTGTCTTGAAATCTCAGCATATGTTTTTTCATGCTATCTTGAAGATGCTTGGTCGTATTGCGCAGTACACCAATCCTACTGGGCTCAGCAAATTTCGTTCTTCTAGGTTGAAGCATTCGTTTGCAATAAGAGTTTGAATTTTCAGGTTTCACTCTGTTTTCTCATCTATTGATACATGAATTTGGAACTCTAAATCAAGCACGGTTTGTGCTAGCGCCTTGAAGCTTGACACAATAAATAGTTCTAAGTTCTATCTGTATGGTTTGTTTCCTCTTGAATTTGCCCTAGGAGGGAGTGGTGGAACACACTTTCGTTTGAAAGGGGTTGCCAAGCTTCCAAAAACCTACGAGTGTCCTGAAATCTCAGCATATGCTTTTCACGCAATCTAGATGATACTTGGTGGTAATGAGCAGTACACCAATCCCACTTTGCTCAGCAAATTTCGTTCTTCTAGGTTGAAGCATTCGTTTTCAATAAATGTTTGAAATTTCACGATTCACTCGGTTTTCTCCTATATTGATAGATGAATTTGGAACTCTAAATCAAACACAGTTTGTGCTAGCTTCTTGAAACTTGACACAATAAAGTAGTTCTAAGTTCTATCTGTATGTTTTGTTTCCTTTTGAAGTTTTCCTAGGAGTGAGTGGTGAAACACACTTTCGTTTGGAAGAGGTTGCCAAGATTCCAAAATACTACGAGTGTCCTGAAATCTCAGCATAAGTTTTTTCACGCAATCTTGAAGATACTTGGTGGTAAAGAGCAGTACACCAATCCCACTTGGCTCAGCAAATTTCGTTCTTCTAGGTTGAAACATTCGTTTGCAATAAGAGTTTGAATTTTCAGGTTTCACTCTGTTTTCTCCTATATTGATACATGAATTTGGAACTCTAAATCAAGCATGGTTATTGCTAGCCCCTTGAAACATGACACAATAAAGTAGTTCTAAGTTCTATCTGTATGGTTTGTTTCATCTTCAAGCAGCCCTAGGAGAAAGTGATGAAACAAACTTTCGTTAGAAAGGAGTTGCTAAGCTTCGAAAAAAATACGAGTGTCCTGAAATCTCAGCATATGTTTTTTCATGCAATCTTGAAGATACTTGGTGGTAATGAGTAGTACACCAATCCCACTGGGCTCAGCAAATTTCGTTCTTCTAGGTTGAAGCATTCGTTTGCAGTAAGAGTTTGAATTTTCAGGTTTCACTCTGTTTTCTCCTATATTGATAGATGAATTTGGAACTCTAAATCAAACACGGTTCGTGCTAGCACCTTGAAACGTGACATAATAAAGTAGTTTTAAGTTCTATCTGTATGGTATGTTTCCTCTTGAAGTTTCCCTAGGAGGGAGTGATGAAACACACTTTCGTTTGGAAGAGGTTGCCAAGCTTCCAAAATACAACGAGTGTCCTGAACTCAGCATATGTTTTTTCACCCAATCTTGAAGCTACTTGGTGGTAATTAGCTGTACAGCAATCCCTATTGGCTCAGCAATTTTTGTTCTTCTAGGTTGAAGCATTCGTTTGCAATAAGAGTTTGAATTTTCAGGTTTCACTCTGTTTTCTCCTATATTGATACATGAATTTGGATCTCTAAATCAAGCACGGTTTTTGCTAGCCCTTTGAAACTTGACACAATAAAGTAGTTCTTAGTTCTATCTCTATGGTTTGTTTCCTCCTGAAGTTGCGCTAGGAAGGAGTGGTGAAACACACTTTCGTTTGAAAGGAGTTGCCAAGCTTCCAAAAAACTACGAGTGTCCTGAAATTTCAGCATAGGCTTTTTCACCCAATCTTGAAGATACATGGTGGTAATGAGCAGTACACCACTCCCACTTGGCTCAGCAAATTTCTTTCTTCTAGGTTTAAGCAATCTTTTGTATTAAGAGTTTGAAATTTCAGGTTTCACTCTGTTTTCTCCTATATTTATGCATGAATTTGGAACTCAAAATCAAGCACGGATTGTCCTAGCCCCTTGAAATTTGACACAATAACGTAGTTCTAAGTTCTATCTGTATGGATTTTTCCTCTTCAACTAGCCCTAGGAGAAAGTGATGAAACAACTTTCGTTTGAAAGGGGTTGCTAAGCTTCCAAAAAACTACGGGTGTCCTGAAATCTCAGCATATGTTTCTTCACGCAATCTTGAAGATACTTGGTGGTAATGAGTAGTTCACCAATCCCACTCGGCTCAGCAAATTTCGTTCTTCTAGGTTGAAGCATTCGTTTGCAGTAATAGTTTGAGTTTTCAGGTTTCACTCTGTTTTATTCTATATTGATACATGAATTTGGAACTCTAAATGAAGCACGGTTTGTGCTTGCGCCTTGAAACTTGACACAATAAAGTAATTCTAAGTTCTATCTCTATGGTTTGTTTCCTCTTGAATTTGCCCTAGGAGGGAGTGGTGAAACACACTTTCGTTTGAAAGGGGTTGCCAAGCTTCTAAAAAACTACGAGTGTCCTGAAATCTCAACATATGTTTTTTCACGTAATCCTGAAGATACTTGGTGGTAATGAGTAGTACACCAATCCCACTGGGCTCAGCAAATTTCGTTCTTCTAGGTTGAAGCATTCGTTTGCAGTAAGAGTTTGAATTTTCAGGTTTCACTCTGTTTTCTCCTATATTGATAGATGAATTTGGAACTATAATCAAACACGGTTCGTGCTAGCCCCTTGAAACGTGACACAATAAAGTAGTTTTAAGTTCTATCTGTATGGATTGTTTCCTCTTGAAGTTTCCCTAGGAGGGAGTGGTGAAACACACTTTCGTTTGGAAGAGGTTGCCAAGCTTCCAAAATACAACGAGTGTCCTGATCTCAGCATATGTTTTTTCACCCAATATTGAAGCTACTTGGTGGTAATTAGCTGTACACCAATCTCTATTGGCTCAGCAAATTTCGTTCTTCTAGGTTGAAGCATTCGTTTGCAATAAGAGTTTGAATTTTCAGGTTTCACTCTGTTTTCTCTTATATTGATACATGAATTTGGATCTCTAAATCAAGCACGGTTTTTGCTAGCCCTTTGAAACATGACACAATAAAGTAGTTCTAAGTTCTATCTCTATGGTTTGTTTCCTCCTGAAGTTGCGCTAGGAAGGAGTGGTGAAACACACTTTCGTTTGAAAGGGGTTGCCAAGCTTCCAAAAAACTACGAGTGTCCTGAAATTTCAGCATAGGCTTTTTCACCCAGTCTTGAAGATACATGGTGGTAATGAGCAGTACACCACTCCCACTTGGCTCAGGAAATTTCTTTCTTCTAGGTTGAAGCAATCTTTTGTATTAAGAGTTTGAAATTTCAGGTTTCACTCTGTTTTCTCCTATATTTATACATGAATTTGGAACTCAAAATCAAGCACGGATTGTCCTAGCCACTTGAAATTTGACACAATAACGTAGTTCTAAGTTCTATCTGTATGGATTTTTCCTCTTCAAGTAGCCCTAGAAGAAAGTGATGAAACAACTTTCGTTTGAAAGGGGTTGCTAAGCTTCCAAAAAACTCCGAGTGACCTGAAATCTCAGCATATGTTTTTTCACGCAATCTTGAAGATACTTGGTGGTAATGAGTAGTACGTAAATCCCACTGGGCTCAGGAAACTTCGTTCTTCTCGGTTGAAGCATTCGTTTGCAGTAAGAGTTTGAATTTTCAGGTTTCACTCTGTTTTCTCCTTTATTTATACATGAATTTGGAACTCTAAATCAAGCACGGTTACTGCTAGCCCCTTGAAACTTGACACAATAAAGTAGTTATAAGTTCTATCTGTATGGTTTGTTTCATCTTCAAGCAGCCCTATGATATAGTGATGAAACACACTTTCGTTTGAAAGGGCTCGCCAAGCTTCCAAAAAACTAGGAGTGTCCTGAAATCTCAGCATATGTTTTTTCACGCAATCTTGAAGATATTTGTTGGTAATGAGTAGTACACCAATACCACTGGGCTCAGCAAATTTCGTTCTTCTAGGTTGAAGCATTCGTTTGCAGTAAGAGTTTGAATTTTCAGGTTTCACTCTGTTTTCTCCTATATTGATACATGAATTTGGAACTCTAAATCAAACACGGTTTGTGCTAGCCCCTTGAAACTTGACACAATAAAGTAGTTCTAAGTTCTATCTGTATGGTTTGTTTCCTCTTGAAGTTGCCCTAGGAGGGAGTGGTGAAACCCACTTTCGTTTGGAAGAGGTTGCCACGCTTCCAAAATACTATGAGTCTCCTGAAATCTCAGCATATGTTTTTAACCCAATCTTGAAAATCCTTCGTGGTAATGAGCAGTACAGCATTCCGACTTGGCTCAGCAAATTTCTTTCTTCTAGGTTGAAGCATTCGTTTGCAATAAGAGTTTGAATTTTCAGGTTTCACTCTATTTTCTGGTATATTGATACATGAATTTGGAACTCTAAATCAAGCACGGTTTCTGCTAGCCCCTTGAAACTTGACACAATAAAGTAGTTCTAAGTTCTCTCTGGATGGTTTGTTTCCTCCTGAAGTTGCCCTAGGAAGGAGTGGTGAAACACACTTTCGTTTGAAAGGGGTTGCCAACCTTCCAAAAAACTACGAGTGTCCTTAAATTTAAGCTTATGTTTTTTCACCCAATCTTGAAGATAGTTGGTGGTAATGAGCAGTACACCAGTACCACTTGGCTCAGCAAATTTCGTTCTTCAAGGTTGAATCATTCGTTTGCAATAAGAGTTTGAATTTTCAGGTTTCACTCTGTTTTCTCCTATATTGATACATGAATTTGGAACTCTAAATCAAGCACGGCTTGTGCTATCCCGTTGAAACGTGACACAATAAAATAGTTCTAAGTTCTATCTCTATGGTTTCTTTCCTCTTGAAGTTGCGCTAGGAGGAGTGGTAAAACACACTTTCGTTTGAAAGGGGTTGCCAAGCTTCCAAAAAACTACGAGTGTCCTGCAATCTCAGCATAGGCTTTTTCCCTTAATCTTGAAGATACTTGGTGGTAATGAGCAGTACACCACTCCCACTTGGCTCAGCAAATTTCGTTCTTCTAGGATGAAGCATTTGTTTTCAATAAAAGTTTGAAAGTTCAGGTTTCACTCTGTTTTCCCCTTTATTTATACATGAATTTGGAACTCTAAATCAAGCTCGGATTGTGCTAGCCCCTTGAAACTTGACACAATAAAGTAGTTCTAAGTTCTATCTGTATGGTTTATTTCCTCTTGAATTTGCCCTAGGAGGGAGTGGTGAAACACACTTTCGTTTGAAAGGGTTTGCCAAGATTTCAAAAAACTACAAGTGTCCCTGAAATCTCAGCATATGTTTTTCACCCAATCTTGAAGATACTTCGTGGTAATGAGCAGTACAGCGATCCCACTTGGCTCAGCAAATTTCTTTCTTCTAGGTTGAAGCATTCGTTTGCAATAAGAGTTTGAATTTTCAGGTTTCACTCTGTTTTCTCCTATATTGATACATGAATTTGGAACTCTAAATCAAGCACGGTTTGTGCTAGCCCCTTGAAACTTGACACAATAAATTAGTTCTATGTTCTATCTGTATTGTTTGTTTCCTCTTGAATTTGCCCTAGGAGTGAGTGGTAAAACACACTTTCGTTTGAAAGGGGTTGCCAAGCTTCCAAAAAACTACGGGTGTCCCGAAATCTCAGCATATGTTTTTTCACGCTATCTTGAAGATTTTTTTGGTTATGAGCAGTACAACAATCCCACTTGGCTCAGCAAATTTCGTTCTTCTAGAAGTT
>NW_027516089.1:0-65897 GCF_048772815.1 Callospermophilus lateralis
TGGTCAAGTTTCAAGGAGCTAGCACAAACCGTGTTTGATTTAGAATTCCAAACACAGCTATCTATGTAGGAGAAAACAGAGTGAAACCTAAAATTTCAAACTGTTACTGGAAACGAACGCTTGAACCTAGAAGAGTGAAAATTGGGCAGGCAAGTGGGCTTAGTGAACTGATCATTTCCACCAAGTATCATCAAGATTTGGTGAAAAAATGTTTGCTGAGATTTCAGCAAACTAGTAGTATTTTGGAAGCTTGGCAACCCCTTTCAAACCAAAGTGTTCTTCGCCAGTCTCTGCATGGGGTACTTCAAGAGGAAACAAACCATAGAGATAGAACTTAGAACAACTTCATTTTGTCAAGTTTCACGGAGCTAGCACAAACCGTGTTTGATTTAGAGTTTCAAACACATCTATCTATATAGCAGAAAACAGAGTGAAACCTAAAATTTCAAAGTGTTACTGGAAACGAACGCTTGAACCTAGAAGAGTGAAAATTGGGCAGCCAAGTGGGCTTAGTGAATTGATCATTACCACCAAGTATCATCAAGATTTGGTGAAAAAATGTTTGCTGAGATTTCAGCAAACGAGAAGTTTTTGGAAGCTTGCAACCCCTTTCAAACGAAAGTGTTCTTCGCCAGTCTCTGCATGGGGTACTTCAAGAGGAAACAAACCATAGAGATAGAACTTAGAACTACTTCATTTTGTCAAGTTTCACGGAGCTAGCACAAACCGTGTTTGATTTAGAGTTTCAAACACATCTATCTATATAACAGAAAACAGAGTGAAACCTAAAAATTCAAAGTGTTACTGGAAACGAACGCTTGAACCTAGAAGAGTGAAAATTGGGCAGCCAAGTGGGATTAGTGAACTGATCATTACCACCAAGTATCATCAAGTTTTGGTGAAAAATGTTTGCTGAGATTTCAGCAAACTAGTAGTTTTTTGGAAGCTTGGCAACCCCTTTCAAATGAAAGTGTTTTCGCCAGTCTCTGCATGGGGTACTTCAAGAGGAAACAAACCATAGAGATAGAACTTAGAACTACTTCATTTGGTCAAGTTTCAAGGAGCTAGCACAAACCGTGTTTGATTTAGAGTTTCAAACATATCTATCTATATAGCAGAAAACAGAGTTAAACCTAAAAATTCAAACAGTCACTTCAAACGAAAGCTTCAACCTAGAAGAATAAAATTTGGGCAGCCAAGTGGGATTAGTGAACTGATCATTACCACCAAGTATCATCAAGATTTGGTGAAAAAATGTTTGCTGAGATTTCAGCAAACTAGTAGTTTTTTGGAAGCTTGGCAACCCCTTTCAAACGAAAGTGTTTTTCGCCAGTCTCTGCATGGGGTACCTCAAGAGGAAAAAAACCATAGAGATAGAACTAACAACTACTTCATTTTGTCAAGTTTCAAGGAGCTAGCCCAAACCGTGTTTGATTTAGAGTTTCAAAGACATCTATCTATATAGCAGAAAACAGAGTGAAACCTAAAATTTCAAAGTGTTACTGGAAACGAACACTTGAACCTAGAAGAGTAAAAATTACGCTGCCAAGTGGGCTTAGTGAACTGATCATTACCACCAAGTATCATCAAGTTTTGGTGAAAAAATGTTTGCTGAGATTTCAGCAAACTAGTAGTTTTTTGGAAGCTTGGCAACCCCTTTAAAACGAAAGTGTTTTTCGCCAGTCTCTGCATGGGGTACTTCAAGAGGAAACAAACCATAGAGATAGAACTTAGAACTACTTCATTTGGTCAAGTTTCAAGGAGCTAGCACCAACCGTGTTTGATTTAGAGTTTCAAACACATCTATCTATAAAGCAGAAAACAGAGTGAAACCTAAAATTTCAAAGTGTTACTGGAAACGAACGCTTGAACCTAGAAGAGTGAAAATTGGGCATCCAAGTGGGCGTAGTGAACTCATCATTACCACCAAGTATCATCAAGATTTGGTGAAAAAATGTTTGCTGAGATTTCAGCAAACTAGTAGTTTTTTGGAAGCTTGGCAACCCCTTTCAAACGAAAGTGTTTTTCGCCAGTCTCTGCATGGGGTACTTAAAGAGGAAACAAACCATAGAGATAGAACTTAGAACTACTTCATTTGGTCAAGTTTCAAGGAGCTAGCACAAACTGTGTTTGATTTAGAATTCCAAACACAGCTATCTATGTAGGAGAAAACAGAGTGAAACCTAAAATTTCAAACTGTTACTGGAAACGAACGCTTGAACCTAGAAGAGTGAAAATTGGGCAGCCAAGTGGGCTTAGTGAACTGATCATTTCCACCAAGTATCATCAAGATTTGGTGAAAAAATGTTTGCTGAGATTTCAGCAAACGAGTAGTATTTTGGAAGCTTGGCAACCCCTTTCAAACCAAAGTGTTCTTCGCCAGTCTCTGCATGGGGTACTTCAAGAGGAAACAAACCATAGAGATAGAACTTAGAACAACTTCATTTTGTCAAGTTTCACGGAGCTAGCACAAACCGTGTTTGATTTAGAGTTTCAAACACATCTATCTATATAGCAGAAAACAGAGTGAAACCTAAAAATTCAAACTGTTACTGGAAATGAACGCTTGAACCTAGAAGAGTGAAAGTTGGGCAGCCAAGTGGGATTAGTGAACTGATCATTACCACCAAGTATCATCAAGATTTGGTGAAAAAATGTTTGCTTAGATTTCAGCAAACTAGTAGTTTTTTGGAAGCTTGGCAACCCCTTTAAACGAAAGTGTTTTTTCGCCAGTCTCTGCATGGGGTACTTCAAGAGGAAACAAACCATAGAGATAGAACTTAGAACTACTTCATTTTGTCAAGTTTCAAGGAGCTAGCACAAACCGTGTTTGATTTAGAGTTTCAAACACATCTATCCATATAACAGAAAACAGAGTGAAACCTAAAAATTCAAAGTGTTACTGGAAACGAACGCTTGAACCTAGAAGAGTGAAAATTGGGCAGCCAAGTGGGCTTAGTGAACTGATCATTACCACCAAGTATCATCAAGATTTGGTGACAAAATGTTTGCTGAGATTTCAGCAAACGAGAAGTCTTTTGGAAGCTTGGCAACCCCTTTCAAACGAAAGTGTTCTTCGCCAGTCTCTGCATGGGGTACTTCAAGAGGAAACAAACCATAGAGATAGAACTTAGAACTACTTCATTTTGTCAAGTTTCACGGAGCTAGCACAAACCGTGTTTGATTTAGAGTTTCAAACACATCTATCTATATAGCAGAAAACAGAGTGAAACCTAAAATTTCAAAGTGTTACTGGAAACGAACGCTTGAACCTAGAAGAGTGAAAATTGGGCAGCCAAGTGGGCTTAGTGAATTGATCATTACCACCAAGTATCATCAAGATTTGGTGAAAAATGTTTGCTGAGATTTCAGCAAACGAGAAGTTTTTGGAAGCTTGCAACCCCTTTCAAACGAAAGTGTTCTTCGCCAGTCTCTGCATGGGGTACTTCAAGAGGAAAACAAACCATAGAGATAGAACTTAGAACTACTTCATTTTGTCAAGTTTCACGGAGCTAGCACAAACCGTGTTTGATTTAGAGTTTCAAACACATCTATCTATATAACAGAAAACAGAGTGAAACCTAAAATTTCAAAGTGTTACTGGAAATGAACGCTTGACCTAGAAGAGTGAAAGTTGGGCAGCCAAGTGGGATTAGTGAACTGATCATTACCACCAAGTATCATCAAGATTTGGTGAAAAAATGTTTGCTGAGATTTCAGCAAACTAGTAGTTTTTTGGAAGCTTGGCAACCCCTTTCAAACCAAAGTGTTCTTCGCCGGTCTCTGCATGGGGTACTTCAAGAGGAAACAAACCATAGAGATAGAACTTAGAATTACTTCATTTTGTCAAGTTTCAAGGAGCTAGCACAAACCGTGTTTGATTTAGAGTTTCAAACACATCTATCTATATAGCAGAAAACAGAGTGAAACCTAAAAATTCAAAGTGTTACTGAAACGAACGCTTGAACCTAGAAGAGTGAAAATTGGGCAGCCAAGTGGGCTTAGTGAACTGATCATTACCACCAAGTATCATCAAGATTTGGTGAAAAAATGTTTGCTGAGATTTCAGCAAACGAGTAGTTTTTTGGAAGCTTGGCAACCCCTTTCAAACCAAAGTGTTCTTCGCCAGTCTCTGCATGGGGTACTTCAAGAGGAAACAAACCATAGAGATAGAACTTAGAACTACTTCATTTTGTCAAGTTTCACGGAGCTAGCACAAACCGTGTTTGATTTAGAGTTTCAAACACATCTATCTATATAGCAGAAAACAGAGTGAAACCTAAAAATTCAAACTGTTACTGGAAACGAACGCTAGAACCTAGAAGAGTGAAAGTTGGGCAGCCAAGTGGGATTAGTGAACTGATCATTACCACCAAGTATCATCAAGATTTGGTGAAAAAATGTTTGCTGAGATTTCAGCAAACTAGTAGTTTTTTGGAAGCTTGGCAACCCCTTTCAAACCAAAGTGTTCTTCGCCGGTCTCTGCATGGGGTACTTCAAGAGGAAACAAACCATAGAGATAGAACTTAGAACTACTTCATTTTGTCAAGTTTCACGGAGCTAGCACAAACCGTGTTTGATTTAGAGTTTCAAACACATCTATCTATATAGCAGAAAACAGAGTGAAACCTAAAAATTCAAAGTGTTACTGGAAACGAACGCTTGAACCTAGAAGAGTGAAAATTGGGCAGCCAAGTGGGCTTAGTGAACTGATCATTACCACCAAGTATCATCAAGATTTGGTGAAAAAATGTTTGCTGAGATTTCATCAAACGAGAAGTTTTTTGGAAGCTTGGCAACCCCTTTCAAACGAAAGTGTTCTTCGCCAGTCTCTGCATGGGGTACTTCAAGAGGAAACAAACCATAGAGATAGAACTTAGAACTACTTCATTTTGTCAATTTCACGGAGCTGGCACAAACCGTGTTTGATTTAGAGTTTCAAACACATCTATCTATATAGCAGAAAACAGAGTGAAACCTAAAATTTCAAAGTGTTACTGGAAACGAACGCTTGAACCTAGAAGAGTGAAAGTTGGGCAGCCAAGTGGGATTAGTGAACTGATCATTACCACCAAGTATCATCAAGATGTGGTGAAAAAATATTTGCTGAGATTTCAGCAAACTAGTAGTTTTTGGAAGCTTGGCAACCCCTTTCAAACGAAAGTGTTCTTCGCCAGTCTCTGCATGGGGTACTTCAAGAGGAAACAAACCATAGAGATAGAACTTAGAACTACTTCATCTTGTCAAGTTTCACGGAGCTAGCACAAACCGTGTTTGATTTAGAGTTTCAAACACATCTATCTATATAGCAGAAAACAGAGTGAAACCTAAAAATTCAAACTGTTACTGGAAACGAACGCTTGAACCTAGAAGAGTGAAAGTTGGGCAGCCAAGTGGGATTAGTGAACTGATCATTACCACCAAGTATTATCAAGATTTGGTGAAAAAATGTTTGCTGAGATTTCAGCAAACTAGTAGTTTTTTGGAAGCTTGGCAACCCCTTTCAAACGAAAGTGTTTTTCACCAGTCTCTGCATGGGGTACTTCAAGAGGAAACAAACCATAGAGATAGAACTTAGAACTACTTCATTTTGTCAAGTTTTAAGGAGCTAGCACAAACCGTGTTTGATTTAGAGTTTCAAACACATCTATCTATATAACAGAAAACAGAGTGAAACCTAAAAATTCAAACTGTTACTGGAAACGAACGCTTGAACCTAGAAGAGTGAAAGTTGGGCAGCCAAGTGGGATTAGTGAACTGATCATTACCACCAAGTATCATCAAGATTTGGTGAAAAAATGTTTGCTGAGATTTCAGCAAACTAGTAGTTTTTTGGAAGCCTGGCAACCCCTTTCAAACGGAAGTGATTTTCGCCAGTCTCTGCATGGGGTACTTCAAGAGGAAACAAACCATAGAGATAGAACTTAGAACTACTTCATTTGGTCAAGTTTCAAGGAGCTAGCACAAACCGTGTTTGATTTAGAGTTTCAAACACATCTATCTATATAGCAGAAAACAGAGTGAAACCTAAAAATTCAAAGTGTTACTGGAAACGAACGCTTGAACCTAGAAGAGTGAAAATTGGGTAGCCAAGTGGGCTTAGTGAACTGATCATTACCACCAAGTATCATCAAGATTTGGTGAAAAAATGTTTGCTGAGATTTCAGCAAACGAGTAGTTTTTTTGGAAGCTTGGCAACCCCTTTCAAACGAAAGTGTTCTTCGCAAGTCTCTGCATGGGGTACTTCAAGAGGAAACAAACCATAGAGATAGAACTGAGAACTACTTCATTTTGTCAAGTTTCACGGAGCTGGCACAAACCGTGTTTGATTTAGAGTTTCAAACACATCTATCTATATAGCAGAAAACAGAGTGAAACCTAAAATTTCAAAGTGTTACTGGAAACGAACGCTTGAACCTAGAAGAGTGAAAATTGGGCAGCCAATTGGGCTTAGTGAACTGATCATTACCACCAAGTATCATCAAGATTTGGTGAGAAAATATTTGCTGAGATTTCAGCAAACTAGTAGTTTTTTGGAAGCTTGCAACCCCTTTCAAACGAAAGTGTTCTTCGACAGTCTCTGCATGGGGTACTTCAAGAGGAAACAAACCATAGAGAGAGAACTTAGAACTACTTCATTTTGTCAAGTTTCACGGAGTTAGCACAAACCGTGTTTGATTTAGAGTTTCAAACATATCTATCTATATAACAGAAAACAGAGTGAAACCTAAAGTTTCAAAGTGTTACTGGAAAACGAACGCTTGAACCTAGAAGAGTGAAAGTTGGGCAGCCAAGTGGATTAGTGAACTGATCATTACCACCAAGTATTATCAAGATTTGGTGAAAAATATTTGCTGAGATTTCAGCAAACTAGTAGTTTTTTGGAAGCTTGGCAACCCCTTTCAAACGGAAGTGATTTTCGCCAGTCTCTGCATGGGGTACTTCAAGAGGAAACAAACCATAGAGATAGAACTTAGAACTACTTCATTTTGTCAAGTTTCAAGGAGCTAGCACAAACCGTGTTTGATTTAGAGTTTCAAACACATCTATCTATATAGCAGAAAACAGAGTGAAACCTAAAAATTCAAAGTGTTACTGGAAACGAACGCTTGAACCTAGAAGAGTGAAAATTGGGCAGCCAAGTGGGCTTAGTGAACTGATCATTACCACCAAGTATCATCAAGATTTGGTGAAAAAATGTTTGCTGAGATTTCAGCAAACGAGTAGTTTTTTGGAAGCTTGGCAACCCCTTTCAAACGAAAGTGTTCTTCGCCAGCTCTGCATGGGGTACTTCAAGAGGAAACAAACCATAGAGATAGAACTTAGAACTACTTCATTTTGTCAAGTTTCACGGAGCTAGCACAAACTGTGTTTGATTTAGAGTTTCAAACACATCTATCTATATGCAGAAAACAGAGTGAAACCTAAAATTTCAAAGTGTTACTGGAAACGAACGCTTGAACCTAGAAGAGTGAAAATTGGGCAGCCAAGTGGGCTTAGTGAACTGATCATTACCACCAAGTATCATCAAGATTTGGTGAAAAAATGTTTGCTGAGATTTCAACAAACGAGAAGTTTTTGGAAGCTTGCAACCCCTTTCAAACGAAAGTGTTCTTCGACAGTCTCTGCATGGGGCACTTCAAGAGGAAACAAACCATAGAGATAGAACTTAGAACTACTTCATTTTGTCAAGTTTCACGGAGCGAGCACAAACCGTGTTTGATTTAGAGTTTCAAACACATCTATCTATATAACAGAAAACAGAGTGAAACCTAAAAATTCAAACTGTTACTGGAAACGAACGCTTGAACCTAGAAGAGTAAAAATTGGGCAGCCAAGTGGGCTTAGTGAACTGATCATTACGACCAAGTATCATCAAGATTTGGTGAAAAAATGTTTGCTGAGATTTCAGCAAACTAGTAGTTTTTTGGAAGCTTGGCAACCCCTTTCAAACGAAAGTGTTTTCACCAGCCTCTGCATGGGGTACTTCAAGAGGAAACAAACCATAGAGATAGAACTTAGAACTACTTCATTTTGTCAAGTTTCAAGGAGCTAGCACAAACCGTGTTTGATTTAGAGTTTCAAACACATCTATCTATATAACAGAAAACAGAGTGAAACCTAAAAATTCAAACTGTTACTGGAAACGAACGCTTGAACCTAGAAGAGTGAAAGTTGGGCAGCCAAGTGGGATTAGTGAACTGATCATTACCACCAAGTATCATCAAGATTTGGTGAAAAAATGTTTGCTGAGATTTCAGCAAACTAGTAGTTTTTGGAAGCCTGGCAACCCCTTTCAAACGGAAGTGATTTTCGCCAGTCTCTGCATGGGGTACTTCAAGAGGAAACAAACCATAGAGATAGAACTTAGAACTACTTCATTTGGTCAAGTTTCAAGGAGCTAGCACAAACCGTGTTTGATTTAGAGTTTCAAACACATCTATCTATATAGCAGAAAACAGAGTGAAACCTAAAAATTCAAAGTGTTACTGGAAACGAACGCTTGAACCTAGAAGAGTGAAAATTGGGTAGCCAAGTGGGCTTAGTGAACTGATCATTACCACCAAGTATCATCAAGATTTGGTGAAAAAATGTTTGCTGAGATTTCAGCAAACGAGTAGTTTTTTTGGAAGCTTGGCAACCCCTTTCAAACGAAAGTGTTCTTCGCAAGTCTCTGCATGGGGTACTTCAAGAGGAAACAAACCATAGAGATAGAACTGAGAACTACTTCATTTTGTCAAGTTTCACGGAGCTGGCACAAACCGTGTTTGATTTAGAGTTTCAAACACATCTATCTATATAGCAGAAAACAGAGTGAAACCTAAAATTTCAAAGTGTTACTGGAAACGAACGCTTGAACCTAGAAGAGTGAAAATTGGGCAGCCAATTGGGCTTAGTGAACTGATCATTACCACCAAGTATCATCAAGATTTGGTGAGAAAATATTTGCTGAGATTTCAGCAAACTAGTAGTTTTTTGGAAGCTTGCAACCCCTTTCAAACGAAAGTGTTCTTCGACAGTCTCTGCATGGGGTACTTCAAGAGGAAACAAACCATAGAGATAGAACTTAGAACTACTTCATTTTGTCAAGTTTCACGGAGTTAGCACAAACCGTGTTTGATTTAGAGTTTCAAACATATCTATCTATATAACAGAAAACAGAGTGAAACCTAAAATTTCAAAGTGTTACTGGAAACGAACGCTTGAACCTAGAAGAGTGAAAGTTGGGCAGCCAAGTGGGATTAGTGAACTGATCATTACCACCAAGTATCATCAAGATTTGGTGAAAAAATGTTTGCTGAGATTTCAGCAAACTAGTAGTTTTTTGGAAGCCTGGCAACCCCTTTCAAACGGAAGTGATTTTCGCCAGTCTCTGCATGGGGTACTTCAAGAGGAAACAAACCATAGAGATAGAACTTAGAACTACTTCATTTTGTCAAGTTTCACGGAGCTAGCACAAACCGTGTTTCATTTAGAGTTTCAAACACATCTATCTATATAGCAGAAAACAGAGTGAAACCTAAAAATTCAAAGTGTTACTGGAAACGAACGCTTGAACCTAGAAGAGTGAAAATTGGGCAGCCAAGTGGGCTTAGTGAACTGATCATTACCACCAAGTATCATCAAGATTTGGTGAAAAAATGTTTGCTGAGATTTCAGCAAACGAGTAGTTTTTTGGAAGCTTGGCAACCCCTTTCAAACGAAAGTGTTCTTCGCCAGTCTCTGCATGGGGTACTTCAAGAGGAAACAAACCATAGAGATAGAACTTAGAACTACTTCATTTTGTCAAGTTTCACGGAGCTAGCACAAACTGTGTTTGATTTAGAGTTTCAAACACATCTATCTATATGCAGAAAACAGAGTGAAACCTAAAATTTCAAAGTGTTACTGGAAACGAACGCTTGAACCTAGAAGAGTGAAAATTGGGCAGCCAAGTGGGCTTAGTGAACTGATCATTACCACCAAGTATCATCAAGATTTGGTGAAAAAATGTTTGCTGAGATTTCAACAAACGAGAAGTTTTTGGAAGCTTGCAACCCCTTTCAAACGAAAGTGTTCTTCGACAGTCTCTGCATGGGGCACTTCAAGAGGAAACAAACCATAGAGATAGAACTTAGAACTACTTCATTTTGTCAAGTTTCACGGAGTTAGCACAAACCGTGTTTGATTTAGAGTTTCAAACACATCTATCTATATAACAGAAAACAGAGTGAAACCTAAAATTTCAAAGTGTTACTGGAAACGAACACTTGAACCTAGAAGAGTGAAAGTTGGGCAGCCAAGTGGGATTAGTGAACTGATCATTACCACCAAGTATCATCAAGATTTGGTGAAAAAATGTTTGCTGAGATTTCAGCAAACTAGTAGTTTTTTGGAAGCTTGGCAACCCCTTTCAAACGAAAGTGTTTTTCGCCAGTCTCTGCATGGGGTACTTCAAGAGGAAACAAACCATAGGGATAGAACTTAGAACTACTTCATTTTGTCAAGTTTCAAGGTGCTAGCACAAACCGTGTTTTATTTAGAGTTTCAAACACATCTATCTATATAGCAGAAAACAGAGTGAAACCTAAAAATTCAAAGTGTTACTGAAACGAACGCTTGAACCTAGAAGAGTGAAAGTTGGGCAGCCAAGTGGGATTAGTGAACTGATCATTACCACCAAGTATCATCAAGATTTGGTGAAAAAATGTTTGCTGAGATTTCAGCAAACTAGTAGTTTTTTGGAAGCCTGGCAACCCCTTTCAAACGGAAGTGATTTTCGCCAGTCTCTGCATGGGGTACTTCAAGAGGAAACAAACCATAGAGATAGAACTTAGAACTACTTCATTTGGTCAAGTTTCAAGGAGCTAGCACAAACCGTGTTTGATTTAGAGTTTCAAACACATCTATCTATATAGCAGAAAACAGAGTGAAACCTAAAAATTCAAAGTGTTACTGGAAACGAACGCTTGAACCTAGAAGAGTGAAAATTGGTAGCCAAGTGGGCTTAGTGAACTGATCATTACCACCAAGTATCATCAAGATTTGGTGAAAAAATGTTTGCTGAGATTTCAGCAAACGAGTAGTTTTTTGGAAGCTTGGCAACCCCTTTCAAACGAAAGTGTTTTTCGCAAGTCTCTGCATGGGGTACTTCAAGAGGAAACAAACCATAGAGATAGAACTTAGAACTACTTCATTTTGTCATGTTTCACGGAGCTGGCACAAACCGTGTTTGATTTAGAGTTTCAAACACATCTATCTATATAGCAGAAAACAGAGTGAAACCTAAAATTTCAAAGTGTTACTGGAAACGAACGCTTGAACCTAGAAGAGTGAAAATTGGGCAGCCAAGTGGGCTTAGTGAACTGATCATTACCACCAAGTATCATCAAGATTTGGTGAGAAAATATTTGCTGAGATTTCAGCAAACGAGAAGTTTTTGAAAGCTTGCAACCCCTTTCAAACGAAAGTGTTCTTCGCCAGTCTCTGCATGGGGTACTTCAAGAGGAAACAAACCATAGAGATAGAACTTAGAACTACTTCATTTTGTCAAGTTTCACGGAGTTAGCACAAACCGTGTTTGATTTAGAGTTTCAAACACATCTATCTATATAACAGAAAACAGAGTGAAACCTAAAATTTCAAAGTGTTACTGGAAACGAACGCTTGAACCTAGAAGAGTGAAAGTTGGGCAGCCAAGTGGGATTAGTGAACTGATCATTACCACCAAGTATCATCAAGATTTGGTGAAAAATGTTTGCTGAGATTTCAGCAAACTAGTAGTTTTTTGGAAGCTTGGCAACCCCTTTCAAACGAAAGTGTTTTTCGCCAGTCTCTGCATGGGGTACTTCAAGAGGAAACAAACCATAGGGATAGAACTTAGAACTACTTCATTTTGTCAAGTTTCAAGGTGCTAGCACAAACCGTGTTTTATTTAGAGTTTCAAACACATCTATCTATATAGCAGAAAACAGAGTGAAACCTAAAATTCAAAGTGTTACTGAAACGAACGCTTGAACCTAGAAGAGTGAAAGTTGGGCAGCCAAGTGGGATTAGTGAACTGATCATTACCACCAAGTATCATCAAGATTTGGTGAAAATGTTTGCTGAGATTTCAGCAAACTAGTAGTTTTTTGGAAGCCTGGCAACCCCTTTCAAACGGAAGTGATTTTCGCCAGTCTCTGCATGGGGTACTTCAAGAGGAAACAAACCATAGAGATAGAACTTAGAACTACTTCATTTGGTCAAGTTTCAAGGAGCTAGCACAAACCGTGTTTGATTTAGAGTTTAAAACACATCTATCTATATAGCAGAAAACAGAGTGAAACCTAAAAATTCAAAGTGTTACTGGAAACGAACGTTTGAACCTAGAAGAGTGAAAATTGGGTAGCCAAGTGGGCTTAGTGAACTGATCATTACCACCAAGTATCATCAAGATTTGGTGAAAAAATGTTTGCTGAGATTTCAGCAAACGAGTAGTTTTTTGGAAGCTTGGCAACCCCTTTCAAACGAAAGTGTTCTTCGCAAGTCTCTGCATGGGGTACTTCAAGAGGAAACAAACCATAGAGATAGAACTTAGAACTACTTCATTTTGTCAAGTTTCACGGAGCTGGCACAAACCGTGTTTGATTTAGAGTTTCAAACACATCTATCTATATAGCAGAAAACAGAGTGAAACCTAAAATTTCAAAGTGTTACTGGAAACGAACGCTTGACCCTAGAAGAGTGAAAATTGGGCAGCCAAGTGGGCTTAGTGAACTGATCATTACCACCAAGTATCATCAAGATTTGGTGAGAAAATATTTGCTGAGATTTCAGCAAACGAGAAGTTTTTGGAAGCTTGCAACCCCTTTCAAACGAAAGTGTTCTTCGACAGTCTCTGCATGGGGTACTTCAAGAGGAAACAAACCATAGAGATAGAACTTAGAACTACTTCATTTTGTCAAGTTTCACGGAGTTAGCACAAACCGTGTTTGATTTAGAGTTTCAAACACATCTATCTATATAACAGAAAACAGAGTGAAACCTAAAATTTCAAAGTGTTACTGGAAACGAACGCTTGAACCTAGAAGAGTGAAAGTTGGGCAGCCAAGTGGGATTAGTGAACTGATCATTACCACCAAGTATCATCAAGATTTGGTGAAAAAATGTTTGCTGAGATTTCAGCAAACTAGTAGTTTTTTGGAAGCCTGGCAACCCCTTTCAAACGGAAGTGATTTTCGCCAGTCTCTGCATGGGGTACTTCAAGAAAAAACAAACCATAGAGATAGAACTTAGAACTACTTCATTTTGTCAAGTTTCAAGGAGCTAGCACAAACCGTGTTTGATTTAGAGTTTCAAACACATCTATCTATATAGCAGAAAACAGAGTGAAACCTAAAAATTCAAAGTGTTACTGGAAACGAACGCTTGAACCTAGAAGAGTGAAAATTGGGCAGCCAAGTGGGCTTAGTGAACTGATCATTACCACCAAGTATCATCAAGATTTGGTGAAAAAATGTTTGCTGAGATTTCAACAAACAAGTAGTTTTTTGGAAGCTTGGCAACCCCTTTCAAACGAAAGTGTTCTTCGCCAGTCTCTGCATGGGGTACTTCAAGAGGAAACAAACCATAGAGATAGAACTTAGAACTACTTCATTTTGTCAAGTTTCACGGAGCTAGCACAAACCGTGTTTGATTTAGAGTTTCAACGACATCTATCTATATAGCAGAAAACAGAGTGAAACCTAAAATTTCAAGTGTTACTGGAAACGAACGCTTGAACCTAGAAGAGTGAAAATTGGGCAGCCAAGTGGGCTTAGTGAACTGATCATTACCACCAAGTATCATCAAGATTTGGTGAAAAATGTTTGCTGAGATTTCAACAAACGAGAAGTTTTTGGAAGCTTGCAACCCCTTTCAAACGAAAGTGTTCTTCGACAGTCTCTGCATGGGCACTTCAAGAGGAAACAAACCATAGAGATAGAACTTAGAACTACTTCATTTTGTCAAGTTTCACGGAGTTAGCACAAACCGTGTTTGATTTAGAGTTTCAAACACATCTATCTATATAACAGAAAACAGAGTGAAACCTAAAATTTCAAAGTGTTACTGGAAACGAACGCTTGAACCTAGAAGAGTGAAAGTTGGGCAGCCTAGTGGGATTAGTGAACTGATCATTACCACCAAGTATCATCAAGATTTGGTGAAAAAATGTTTGCTGAGATTTCAGCAAACTAGTAGTTTTTTGGAAGCTTGGCAACCCCTTTCAAACGAAAGTGTTCTTCGCCAGTCTCTGCATGGGGTACATCAAGAGGAAACAAACCATAGAGATAGAACTTAGAACTACTTCATTTTGTCAAGTTTCAAGGAGCTAGCACAAACCGTGTTTATTTAGAGTTTCAAACACATATATCTATATAACAGAAAACAGAGTGAAACCTAAAAATTCAAACTGTTACTGGAAACGAATGCTTGAACCTAGAAGAGTGAAAGTTGGGCAGCCAAGTGGGATTAGTGAACTGATCATTACCACCAAGTATCATCAAGATTTGGTGAAAAAATGTTTGCTGAGATTTCAGCAAACTAGTAGTTTTTTGGAAGCTTGGCAACCCCTTTCAAACGGAAGTGTTTTTCGCCAGTTTCTGCATGGGGTACTTCAAGAGGAAACAAACCATAGAGATAGAACTTAGAACTACTTCATTTGGTCAAGTTTCAAGGAGCTAGCACAAACCGTGTTTGATTTAGAGTTTCAAACACATCTATCTATATAGCAGAAAACAGAGTGAAACCTAAAAATTCAAAGTGTTACTGGAAACGAACGCTTGAACCTAGAAGAGTGAAAATTGGGCAGCCAAGTGGGCTTAGTGAACTGATCATTACCACCAAGTATCATCAATATTTGGTGAAAAAATGTTTGCTGAGATTTCAGCAAACGTGTAGTTTTTTGGAAGCTTGGCAACCCCTTTCAAATCAAAGTGTTCTTCGCCAGTCTCTGCATGGGGTACTTCAAGAGGAAACAAACCATAGAGATAGAACTTAGAACTACTTCATTTTGTCAAGTTTCACGGAGCTGGCACAAACCGTGTTTGATTTAGAGTTTCAAACACATCTATCTATATAGCAGAAAACAGAGTGAAACCTAAAATTTCAAAGTGTTACTGGAAACGAACGCTTGAACCAAGAGGAGTGAAAATTGGGCAGCCAAGTGGGCTTAGTGAACTGATCATTACCACCAAGTATCATCAAGATTTGGTGAAAAAATGTTTGCTGAGATTTCAGCAAACGAGTAGTTTTTTGGAAGCTTGGCAACCCCTTTCAAACGAAAGTGTTCTTCGCCAGTCTCTGCATGGGGTACTTCAAGAGGAAACAAACCATAGAGATAGAACTTAGAACTACTTCATTTTGTCAAGTTTCACGGAGCTGGCACAAACCGTGTTTGATTTAGAGTTTCAAACACATCTATCTATATAGCAGAAAACAGAGTGAAACCTAAAAATTCAAACTGTTACTGGAAACGAACGCTTGAACCTAGAAGAGTGAAAGTTGGGCAGCCAAGTGGGATTAGTGAACTGATCATTACCACCAAGTATCATCAAGATTTGGTGAAAAAATGTTTGCTGAGATTTCATCAAACTAGTAGTTTTTTGAAGCTTGGCAACCCCTTTCAAACGAAAGTGTTTTTCGCCAGTCTCTGCATGGGGTACATCAAGAGGAAACAAACCATAGAGATAGAACTTAGAACTACTTCATTTTGTCAAGTTTCAAGGAGCTAGCACAAACCGTGTTTGATTTAGAGTTTCAAACACATATATCTATATAACAGAAAACAGAGTGAAACCTAAAAATTCAAACTGTTACTGGAAACGAATGCTTGAACCTAGAAGAGTGAAAGTTGGGCAGCCAAGTGGGATTAGTGAACTGATCATTACCACCAAGTATCATCAAGATTTGGTGAAAAAATGTTTGCTGAGATTTCAGCAAACTAGTAGTTTTTTGGAAGCTTGGCAACCCCTTTCAAACGGAAGTGTTTTTCGCCAGTTTCTGCATGGGGTACTTCAAGAGAAAACAAACCATAGAGATAGAACTTAGAACTACTTCATTTGGTCAAGTTTCAAGGAGCTAGCACAAACCGTGTTTGATTTAGAGTTTCAAACACATCTATCTATATAGCAGAAAACAGAGTGAAACCTAAATATTCAAAGTGTTACTGGAAACGAACGCTTGAACCTAGAAGAGTGAAAATTGGGCAGCCAAGTGGGCTTAGTGAACTGATCATTACCACCAAGTATCATCAAGATTTGGTGAAAAAATGTTTGCTGAGATTTCAGCAAACGTGTAGTTTTTTGGAAGCTTGGCAACCCCTTTCAAACCAAAGTGTTCTTCGCCAGTCTCTGCATGGGGTACTTCAAGAGGAAACAAACCATAGAGATAGAACTTAGAACTACTTCATTTTGTCAAGTTTCAAGGAGCTAGCACAAACCGTGTTTGATTTAGAATTCCAAACACAGCTATATATGTAGGAGAAAACAGAGTGAAACCTAAAATTTCAAAGTGTTACTGGAAACGAACGCTTGAACCAAGAAAAGTGAAAATTGGGCAGCCAAGTGGGCTTAGTGAACTGATCATTACCACCAAGTATCATCAAGATTTGGTGAAAAAATGTTTGCTGAGATTTCAGCAAACGAGTAGTTTTTTAAAAGCTTGCAACCCCTTTCAAACGAAAGTGTTCTTCGCCAGTCTCTGCATGGGGTACTTCAAGAGGAAACAAACCATAGGGATAGAACTTAGAACTACTTCATTTTGTCAAGTTTCAAGGTGCTAGCACAAACCGTGTTTTATTTAGAGTTTCAAACACATCTATCTATATAGCAGAAAACAGAGTGAAACCTAAAAATTCAAAGTGTTACTGAAACGAACGCTTGAACCTAGAAGAGTGAAAGTTGGGCAGCCAAGTGGGATTAGTGAACTGATCATTACCACCAAGTATCATCAAGATTTGGTGAAAAAATGTTTGCTGAGATTTCAGCAAACTAGTAGTTTTTTGGAAGCCTGGCAACCCCTTTCAAACGGAAGTGATTTTCGCCAGTCTCTGCATGGGGTACTTCAAGAGGAAACAAACCATAGAGATAGAACTTAGAACTACTTCATTTGGTCAAGTTTCAAGGAGCTAGCACAAACCGTGTTTGATTTAGAGTTTCAAACACATCTATCTATATAGCTTAAAACAGAGTGAAACCTAAAAATTCAAAGTGTTACTGGAAACGAACGCTTGAACCTAGAAGAGTGAAAATTGGGTAGCCAAGTGGGCTTAGTGAACTGATCATTACCACCAAGTATCATCAAGATTTGGTGAAAAAATGTTTGCTGAGATTTCAGCAAACGAGTAGTTTTTTGGAAGCTTGGCAACCCCTTTCAAACGAAAGTGTTCTTCGCAAGTCTCTGCATGGGGTACTTCAAGAGGAAACAAACCATAGAGATAGAACTTAGAACTACTTCATTTTGTCAAGTTTCACGGAGCTGGCACAAACCGTGTTTGATTTAGAGTTTCAAACACATCTATCTATATAGCAGAAAACAGAGTGAAACCTAAAATTTCAAAGTGTTACTGGAAACGAACGCTTGAACCTAGAAGAGTGAAAATTGGGCAGCCAAGTGGGCTTAGTGAACTGATCATTACCACCAAGTATCATCAAGATTTGGTGAGAAAATATTTGCTGAGATTTCAGCAAACGAGAAGTTTTTGGAAGCTTGCAACCCCTTTCAAACGAAAGTGTTCTTCGACAGTCTCTGCATGGGGTACTTCAAGAGGAAACAAACCATAGAGATAGAACTTAGAACTACTTCATTTTGTCAAGTTTCACGGAGTTAGCACAAACCGTGTTTGATTTAGAGTTTCAAACACATCTATCTATATAACAGAAAACAGAGTGAAACCTAAAATTTCAAAGTGTTACTGGAAACGAACGCTTGAACCTAGAAGAGTGAAAGTTGGGCAGCCAAGTGGGATTAGTGAACTGATCATTACCACCAAGTATCATCAAGATTTGGTGAAAAAATGTTTGCTGAGATTTCAGCAAACTAGTAGTTTTTTGGAAGCCTGGCAACCCCTTTCAAACGGAAGTGATTTTCGCCAGTCTCTGCATGGGGTACTTCAAGAGGAAACAAACCATAGAGATAGAACTTAGAACTACTTCATTTTGTCAAGTTTCAAGGAGCTAGCACAAACCGTGTTTGATTTAGAGTTTCAAACACATCTATCTATATAGCAGAAAACAGAGTGAAACCTAAAAATTCAAAGTGTTACTGGAAACGAACGCTTGAACCTAGAAGAGTGAAAATTGGGCAGCCAAGTGGGCTTAGTGAACTGATCATTACCACCAAGTATCATCAAGATTTGGTGAATAAATGTTTGCTGAGATTTCAACAAACAAGTAGTTTTTTGGAAGCTTGGCAACCCCTTTCAAACGAAAGTGTTCTTCGCCAGTCTCTGCATGGGGTACTTCAAGAGGAAACAAACCATAGAGATAGAACTTAGAACTACTTCATTTTGTCAAGTTTCACGGAGCTAGCACAAACCGTGTTTGATTTAGAGTTTCAAAGACATCTATCTATATAGCAGAAAACAGAGTGAAACCTAAAATTTCAAAGTGTTACTGGAAACGAACGCTTGAACCTAGAAGAGTGAAAATTGGGCAGCCAAGTGGGCTTAGTGAACTGATCATTACCACCAAGTATCATCAAGATTTGGTGAAAAAATGTTTGCTGAGATTTCAACAAACGAGAAGTTTTTGGAAGCTTGCAACCCCTTTCAAACGAAAGTGTTCTTCGACAGTCTCTGCATGGGGCACTTCAAGAGGAAACAAACCATAGAGATAGAACTTAGAACTACTTCATTTTGTCAAGTTTCACGGAGTTAGCACAAACCGTGTTTGATTTAGAGTTTCAAACACATCTATCTATATAACAGAAAACAGAGTGAAACCTAAAATTTCAAAGTGTTACTGGAAACGAACGCTTGAACCTAGAAGAGTGAAAGTTGGGCAGCCAAGTGGGATTAGTGAACTGATCATTACCACCAAGTATCATCAAGATTTGGTGAAAAAATGTTTGCTGAGATTTCAGCAAACTAGTAGTTTTTTGGAAGCTTGGCAACCCCTTTCAAACGAAAGTGTTCTTCGCCAGTCTCTGCATGGGGTACATCAAGAGGCAACAAACCATAGAGATAGAACTTAGAACTACTTCATTTTGTCAAGTTTCAAGGAGCTAGCACAAACCGTGTTTGATTTAGAGTTTCAAACACATATATCTATATAACAGAAAACAGAGTGAAACCTAAAAATTCAAACTGTTACTGGAAACGAATGCTTGAACCTAGAAGAGTGAAAGTTGGGCAGCGAAGTGGGATTAGTGAACTGATCATTACCACCAAGTATCATCAAGATTTGGTGAAAAAATGTTTGCTGAGATTTCAGCAAACTAGTAGTTTTTTGGAAGCTTGGCAACCCCTTTCAAACGGAAGTGTTTTTCGCCAGTTTCTGCATGGGGTACTTCAAGAGGAAACAAACCATAGAGATAGAACTTAGAACTACTTCATTTGGTCAAGTTTCAAGGAGCTAGCACAAACCGTGTTTGATTTAGAGTTTCAAACACATCTATCTATATAGCAGAAAACAGAGTGAAACCTAAAAATTCAAAGTGTTACTGGAAACGAACGCTTGAACCTAGAAGAGTGAAAATTGGGCAGCCAAGTGGGCTTAGTGAACTGATCATTACCACCAAGTATCATCAAGATTTGGTGAAAAAATGTTTGCTGAGATTTCAGCAAACGTGTAGTTTTTTGGAAGCTTGGCAACCCCTTTCAAACCAAAGTGTTCTTCGCCAGTCTCTGCATGGGGTACTTCAAGAGGAAACAAACCATAGAGATAGAACTTAGAACTACTTCATTTTGTCAAGTTTCACGGAGCTGGCACAAACCGCGTTTGATTTAGAGTTTCAAACACATCTATCTATATAGCAGAAAACAGAGTGAAACCTAAAATTTCAAAGTGTTACTGGAATCGAACGCTTGAACCAAGAGGAGTGAAAATTGGGCAGCCAAGTGGGCTTAGTGAACTGATCATTACCACCAAGTATCATCAAGATTTGGTGAAAAAATGTTTGCTGAGATTTCAGCAAACGAGTAGTTTTTTGGAAGCTTGGCAACCCCTTTCAAACGAAAGTGTTCTTCGCCAGTCTCTGCATGGGGTACTTCAAGAGGAAACAAACCATAGAGATAGAACTTAGAACTACTTCATTTTGTCAAGTTTCACGGAGCTGGCACAAACCGTGTTTGATTTAGAGTTTCAAACACATCTATCTATATAGCAGAAAACAGAGTGAAACCTAAAAATTCAAACTGTTACTGGAAACGAACGCTTGAACCTAGAAGAGTGAAAGTTGGGCAGCCAAGTGGGATTAGTGAACTGATCATTACCACCAAGTATCATCAAGATTTGGTGAAAAAATGTTTGCTGAGATTTCATCAAACTAGTAGTTTTTTGGAAGCTTGGCAACCCCTTTCAAACGAAAGTGTTTTTCGCCAGTCTCTGCATGGGGTACATCAAGAGGAAACAAACCATAGAGATAGAACTTAGAACTACTTCATTTTGTCAAGTTTCAAGGAGCTAGCACAAACCGTGTTTGATTTAGAGTTTCAAACACATATATCTATATAACAGAAAACAGAGTGAAACCTAAAAATTCAAACTGTTACTGGAAACGAATGCTTGAACCTAGAAGAGTGAAAGTTGGGCAGCCAAGTGGGATTAGTGAACTGATCATTACCACCAAGTATCATCAAGATTTGGTGAAAAAATGTTTGCTGAGATTTCAGCAAACTAGTAGTTTTTTGGAAGCTTGGCAACCCCTTTCAAACGGAAGTGTTTTTCGCCAGATTCTGCATGGGGTACTTCAAGAGGAAACAAACCATAGAGATAGAACTTAGAACTACTTCATTTGGTCAAGTTTCAAGGAGCTAGCACAAACCGTGTTTGATTTAGAGTTTCAAACACATCTATCTATATAGCAGAAAACAGAGTGAAACCTAAAAATTCAAAGTGTTACTGGAAACGAACGCTTGAACCTAGAAGAGTGAAAATTGGGCAGCCAAGTGGGCTTAGTGAACTGATCATTACCACCAAGTATCATCAAGATTTGGTGAAAAAATGTTTGCTGAGATTTCAGCAAACGTGTAGTTTTTTGGAAGCTTGGCAACCCCTTTCAAACCAAAGTGTTCTTCGCCAGCCTCTGCATGGGGTACTTCAAGAGGAAACAAACCATAGAGATAGAACTTAGAACTACTTCATTTTGTCAAGTTTCAAGGAGCTAGCACAAACCGTGTTTGATTTAGAATTCCAAACACAGCTATATATGTAGGAGAAAACAGAGTGAAACCTAAAATTTCAAAGTGTTACTGGAAACGAACGCTTGAACCAAGAAAAGTGAAAATTGGGCAGCCAAGTGGGCTTAGTGAACTGATCATTACCACCAAGTATCATCAAGATTTGGTGAAAAAATGTTTGCTGAGATTTCAGCAAACGAGTAGTTTTTTGGAAGCTTGCAACCCCTTTCAAACGAAAGTGTTCTTCGCCAGTCTCTGCATGGGGTACTTCAAGAGGAAACAAACCATAGAGATAGAACTTAGAACTACTTCATTTTGTCAAGTTTCACGGAGCTGGCACAAACCGTGTTTGATTTAGAGTTTCAAACACATCTATCTATATAGCAGAAAACAGAGTGAAACATAAAAATTCAAAGTGTTACTGGAAACGAACGCTTGAACCAAGAGGAGTGAAAATTGGGCAGCCAAGTGGGCTTAGTGAACTGATCATTACCACCAAGTATCATCAAGATTTGGTGAAAAAATGTTTGCTGAGATTTCAGCAAACTAGTAGTTTTTTGGAAGCTTGGCAACCCCTTTCAAAGGGAAGTGTTCTTCGCCAGTCTCTGCATGGGGTACTTCAAGAGGAAACAAACCATAGAGATAGAACTTAGAACTACTTCATTTTGTCAAGTTTCACGGAGCTGGCACAAACCGTGTTTGATTTAGAATTCCAAACACAGCTATATATGTAGGAGAAAACAGAGTGAAACCTAAAATTTCAAACAGTCACTGGAAACGAATGCTTGAACCTAGAAGAGTGAAAGTTGGGCAGCCAAGTGGGATTAGTGAACTGATCATTACCACCAAGTATCATCAAGATTTGGTGAAAAAATGTTTGCTGAGATTTCAGCAAACGAGTAGTTTTTTGGAAGCTTGGCAACCCCTTTCAAACGAAAGTGTTCTTCGCCAGTCTCTGCATGGGGTACTTCAAGAGGAAACAAACCATAGAGATAGAACTTAGAACTACTTCATTTTGTCAAGTTTCACGGAGCTAGCACAAACCGTGTTTCATTTAGAGTTTCAAACACATCTATCTATATAGCAGAAAACAGAGTGAAACCTAAAAATTCAAACTGTTACTGGAAACGAACGCTTGAACCTAGAATAGTGAATGTTGGGCAGCCAAGTGGGATTAGTGAACTGATCATTACCACCAAGTATCATCAAGATTTGGTGAAAAAAATGTTTGCTGAGATTTCAGCAAACTAGTAGTTTTTTGGAAGCTTGGCAACCCCTTTCAAACGGAAGTGTTTTTCGCCAGTCTCTGCATGGGGTACTTCAAGAGGAAACAAACCATAGAGATAGAAATTAGAACTTCTTCATTTGGTCAAGTTTCAAGGAGCTAGCACAAACCGTGTTTGATTTAGAGTTTCAAACACATCTATCTATATAGCAGAAAACAGAGTGAAACCTAAAAATTCAAACTGTTACTGGAAACGAACGCTTGAACCTAGAAGAGTGAAAGTTGGGCACCCAAGTGGGATTAGTGAACTGATCATTACCACCAAGTATCATCAAGATTTGGTGAAAAAATGTTTGCTGAGATTTCAGCAAACTAGTAGTTTTTTGGAAGCTTGGCAACCCCTTTCAAACGAAAGTGTTTTTCGCCAGTCTCTGCATGGGGTACTTCAAGAGGAAACAAACCATAGAGATAGAACTTAGGACTACTTCATTTTGTCAAGTTTCAAGGAGCTTGCACAAACCGTGTTTGATTTAGAGTTTCAAACACATCTATCTATATAACAGAAAACAGAGTGAAACCTAAAAATTCAAACTGTTACTGGAAACGAACGCTTGAACCTAGAAGAGTGAAAGTTGGGCAGCCAAGTGGGATTAGTGAACTGATCATTACCACCAAGTATCATCAAGATTTGGTGAAAAAATGTTTGCTGAGATTTCAGCAAACTAGTAGTTTTTTGGAAGCTTGGCAACCCCTTTCAAACGGAAGTGTTTTTCGCCAGTCTCTGCATGGGGTACTTCAAGAGGAAACAAACCATAGAGATAGAACTTAGAAGTACTTCATTTGCTCAAGTTTCAAGGAGCTAGCACAAACCGTGTTTGATTTAGAGTTTCAAACACATCTATCTATATAGCAGAAAACAGAGTGAAACCTAAAATTTCAAAGTGTTACTGGAAACGAACGCTTGAACCTAGAAGAGTGAAAATTGGGCAGCCAAGTGGGCTTAGTGAACTGATCATTACCACCAAGTATCATCAAGATTTGGTGAAAAAATGTTTGCTGAGATTTCAGCAAACGAGTAGTTTTTTGGAAGCCTGGCAACCCCTTTCAAACGAAAGTGTTCTTCGCCAGTCTCTGCATGGGGTACATCAAGAGGAAACAAACCATAGAGATAGAACTTAGAACTACTTCATTTTGTCAAGTTTCACGGAGCTAGCCCAAACCGTGTTTGATTTAGAGTTTCAAACACATCTATCTATATAGCAGAAAACAGAGTGAAACCTAAAAATTCAAACTGTTACTGGAAACGAACGCTTGAACCTAGAAGAGTGAAAGTTGGGCAGCCAAGTGGGCTTAGTGAACTGATCATTTCCACCAAGTATCATCAAGATTTGGTGAAAAAATGTTTGCTGAGATTTCAGCAAACGAGTAGTTTTTTGGAAGCCTGGCAACCCCTTTCAAACGAAAGTGTTCTTCGCCAGTCTCTGCATGGGGTACTTCAAGAGGAAACAAACCATAGAGATAGAACTTAGAACTACTTCATTTTGTCAAGTTTCACGGAGCTAGCCCAAACCGTGTTTGATTTAGAGTTTCAAACACATCTATCTATATAGCAGAAAACAGAGTGAAACCTAAAAATTCAAACTGTTACTGGAAACGAACGTTTGAACCTAGAAGAGTGAAAGTTGGGCAGCCAAGTGGGATTAGTGAACTGATCATTACCACCAAGTATCATCAAGATTTGGGGAAAAAATGTTTGCTGAGATTTCAGCAAACGAGTAGTTTTTTGGAAGCTTGGCAACCCCTTTCAAACGAAAGTGTTCTTCGCCAGTCTCTGCATGGGGTACTTCAAGAGGAAACAAACCATAGAGATAGAACTTAGAACTACTTCATTTTGTCAAGTTTCAAGGAGCTAGCACAAACCGTGTTTGATTTAGAGTTTCAAACACATCTATCTATATAACAGAAAACAGAGTGAAACCTAAAAATTCAAACTGTTACTGGAAACGAACGCTTGAACCTAGAAGAGTGAAAGTTGCGCAGCCAAGTGGGATTAGTGAACTGATCATTACCACCAAGTATCATCAAGATTTGGTGAAAAAATGTTTGCTGAGATTTCAGCAAACTAGTAGTTTTTTGGAAGCTTGGCAACCCCTTTCAAACGAAAGTGTTTTTCGCCAGTCTCTGAATGGGGTACTTCAAGAGGAAACAAAACATAGAGATAGAACTTAGAACTACTTCATTTTGTCAAGTTTCAAGGAGCTAGCACAAACCGTGTTTGATTTAGAGTTTCAAACACATCTATCTATATAACAGAAAACAGAGTGAAACCTAAAAATTCAAACTGTTACTGGAAACGAACGCTTGAACCTAGAAGAGTGAAAGTTGCGCAGCCAAGTGGGATTAGTGAACTGATCATTACCACCAAGTATCATCAAGATTTGGTGAAAAAATGTTTGCTGAGATTTCAGCAAACTAGTAGTTTTTTGGAAGCTTGGCAACCCCTTTCAAACGGAAGTGTTTTTCGCCAGTCTCTGCATGGGGTACTTCAAGAGGAAACAAACCATAGAGATAGAACTTAGAACTACTTCATTTGGTCAAGTTTCAAGGAGCTAGCACAAACCGTGTTTGATTTAGAGTTTCAAACACATCTATCTATATAGCAGAAAACAGAGTGAAACCTAAAAATTCAAAGTGTTACTGGAAACGAACGCTTGAACCTAGAAGAGTGAAAATTTTGCAGCCAAGTGGGCTTAGTGAACTGATCATTACCACCAAGTATCATCAAGATTTGGTGAAAAAATGTTTGCTGAGATTTCAGCAAACGAGTAGTTTTTTGGAAGCTTGGCAACCCCTTTCAAACCAAAGTGTTCTTCGCCAGTCTCTGCATGGGGTACTTCAAGAGGAAACAAACCATAGAGATAGAACTTAGAACTACTTCATTTTGTCAAGTTTCACGGAGCTGGCACAAACCGTGTTTGATTTAGAGTTTCAAACACATCTATCTATATAGCAGAAAACAGAGTGAAACCTAAAATTTCAAAGTGTTACTGGAAACGAACGCTTGAACCTCGAAGAGTGAAAATTGGGCAGCCAAGTGGGCTTAGTGAACTGATCATTACCACCAAGTATCATCAAGATTTGGAGAAAAAATGTTTGCTGAGATTTCAGCAAACTAGTAGTTTTTGGAAGCTTGGCAACCCCTTTCAAACGAAAGTGTTCTTCGCCAGTCTCTGCATGGAGTACTTCAAGAGGAAACAAACCATAGAGATAGAACTTAGAACTACTTCATTTTGTCAAGTTTCACGAAGCTAGCACAAACCGTGTTTGATTTAGAGTTTCAAACACATCTATCTATATAGCAGAAAACAGAGTGAAACCTAAAAACTCAAAGTGTTACTGGAAACGAATGCTTGAACCTAGAAGAGTGAAAGTTGGGCAGCCAAGTGGGATTAGTGAACTGATCATTACCACCAAGTATCATCAAGATTTGGTGAAAAAATGTTTGCTGAGATTTCAGCAAACTAGTAGTTTTTTGGAAGCTTGGCAACCCCTTTAAAACGAAAGTGTTTTTCGCCAGTCTCTGCATGGGGTACTTCAAGAGGAAACAAACCATAGAGATAGAACTTAGGACTACTTCATTTTGTCAAGTTTCAAGGAGCTTGCACAAACCGTGTTTGATTTAGAATTTCAAACACATCTATCTATATAACAGAAAACAGAGTGAAACCTAAAAATTCAAACTGTTACTGGAAACGAACGCTTGAACCTAGAAGAGTGAAAGTTGGGCAGCCAAGTGGGATTAGTGAACTGATCATTACCACCAAGTATCATCAAGATTTGGTGAAAAAATGTTTGCTGAGATTTCAGCAAACTAGTAGTTTTTTGGAAGCTTGGCAACCCCTTTCAAACGGAAGTGTTTTTCGCCAGTCTCTGCATGGGGTACTTCAAGAGGAAACAAACCATAGAGATAGAACTTAGAAGTACTTCATTTGCTCAAGTTTCAAGGAGCTAGCACAAACCATGTTTGATTTAGAGTTTCAAACACATCTATCTATATAGCAGAAAACAGAGTGAAACCTAAAATTTCAAAGTGTTACTGGAAACGAACGCTTGAACCTAGAAGAGTGAAAATTGGGCAGCCAAGTGGGCTTAGTGAACTGATCATTACCACCAAGTATCATCAAGATTTGGTGAAAAAATGTTTGCTGAGATTTCAGCAAACGAGTAGTTTTTTGGAAGCCTGGCAACCCCTTTCAAACGAAAGTGTTCTTCGCCAGTCTCTGCATGGGGTACTTCAAGAGGAAACAAACCATAGAGATAGAACTTAGAACTACTTCATTTTGTCAAGTTTCACGGAGCTAGCCCAAACCGTGTTTGATTTAGAGTTTCAAACACATCTATCTATATAGCAGAAAACAGAGTGAAACCTAAAAATTCAAACTGTTACTGGAAACGAACGCTTGAACCTAGAAGAGTGAAAGTTGGGCAGCCAAGTGGGATTAGTGAACTGATCATTACCACCAAGTATCATCAAGATTTGGGGAAAAAATGTTTGCTGAGATTTCAGCAAACGAGTAGTTTTTTGGAAGCCTGGCAACCCCTTTCAAACGAAAGTGTTCTTCGCCAGTCTCTGCATGGGGTACTTCAAGAGAAAACAAACCATAGAGATAGAACTTAGAACTACTTCATTTTGTCAAGTTTCACGGAGCTAGCCCAAACCGTGTTTGATTTAGAGTTTCAAACACATCTATCTATATAGCAGAAAACAGAGTGAAACCTAAAAATTCAAACTGTTACTGGAAACGAACGCTTGAACCTAGAAGAGTGAAAGTTGGGCAGCCAAGTGGGATTAGTGAACTGATCATTACCACCAAGTATCATCAAGATTTGGGGAAAAAATGTTTGCTGAGATTTCAGCAAACGAGTAGTTTTTTGGAAGCTTGGCAACCCCTTTCAAACGAATGTGTTCTTCGCCAGTCTCTGCATGGGGTACGTCAAGAGGAAACAAACCATAGAGATAGAACTTAGAACTACTTCATTTTGTCAAGTTTCACGGAGCTAGCACAAACCGTGTTTCATTTAGAGTTTCAAACACATCTATCTATATAGCAGAAAACAGAGTGAAACCTAAAAATTCAAACTGTTACTGGAAACGAACGCTTGAACCTAGAATAGTGAATGTTGGGCAGCCAAGTGGGATTAGTGAACTGATCATTACCACCAAGTATCATCAAGATTTGGTGAAAAAAATGTTTGCTGAGATTTCAGCAAACTAGTAGTTTTTTGGAAGCTTGGCAACCCCTTTCAAACGGAAGTGTTTTCGCCAGTCTCTGCATGGGGTACTTCAAGAGGAAACAAACCATAGAGATAGAAATTAGAACTTCTTCATTTGGTCAAGTTTCAAGGAGCTAGCACAAACCGTGTTTGATTTAGAGTTTCAAACACATCTATCTATATAGCAGAAAACAGAGTGAAACCTAAAAATTCAAACTGTTACTGGAAACGAACGCTTGAACCTAGAAGAGTGAAAGTTGGGCACCCAAGTGGGATTAGTGAACTGATCATTACCACCAAGTATCATCAAGATTTGGTGAAAAAATGTTTGCTGAGATTTCAGCAAACTAGTAGTTTTTTGGAAGCTTGGCAACCCCTTTCAAACGAAAGTGTTTTTCGCCAGTCTCTGCATGGGGTACTTCAAGAGGAAACAAACCATAGAGATAGAACTTAGGACTACTTCATTTTGTCAAGTTTCAAGGAGCTTGCACAAACCGTGTTTGATTTAGAGTTTCAAACACATCTATCTATATAACAGAAAACAGAGTGAAACCTAAAAATTCAAACTGTTACTGGAAACGAACGCTTGAACCTAGAAGAGTGAAAGTTGGGCAGCCAAGTGGGATTAGTGAACTGATCATTACCACCAAGTATCATCAAGATTTGGTGAAAAAATGTTTGCTGAGATTTCAGCAAACTAGTAGTTTTTTGGAAGCTTGGCAACCCCTTTCAAACGGAAGTGTTTTTCGCCAGTCTCTGCATGGGGTACTTCAAGAGGAAACAAACCATAGAGATAGAACTTAGAAGTACTTCATTTGCTCAAGTTTCAAGGGAGCTAGCACAAACCGTGTTTGATTTAGAGTTTCAAACACATCTATCTATATAGCAGAAAACAGAGTGAAACCTAAAATTCAAAACTGTTACTGGAAACGAACGTTTGAACTAGAAGAGTGAAAGTTGGGCAGCCAAGTGGGATTAGTGAACTGATCATTACCACCAAGTATCATCAAGATTTGGGGAAAAAATGTTTGCTGAGATTTCAGCAAACGAGTAGTTTTTTGGAAGCTTGGCAACCCCTTTCAAACGAAAGTGTTCTTCGCCAGTCTCTGCATGGGGTACTTCAAGAGGAAACAAACCATAGAGATAGAACTTAGAACTACTTCATTTTGTCAAGTTTCAAGGAGCTAGCACAAACCGTGTTTGATTAGAGTTTCAAACACATCTATCTATATAACAGAAAACAGAGTGAAACCTAAAAATTCAAACTGTTACTGGAAACGAACGCTTGAACCTAGAAGAGTGAAAGTTGCGCAGCCAAGTGGGATTAGTGAACTGATCATTACCACCAAGTATCATCAAGATTTGGTGAAAAAATGTTTGCTGAGATTTCAGCAAACTAGTAGTTTTTTGGAAGCTTGGCAACCCCTTTCAAACGAAAGTGTTTTTCGCCAGTCTCTGAATGGGGTACTTCAAGAGGAAACAAAACATAGAGATAGAACTTAGAACTACTTCATTTTGTCAAGTTTCAAGGAGCTAGCACAAACCGTGTTTGATTTAGAGGTTCAAACACATCTATCTATATAACAGAAAACAGCTGAAACCTAAAAATTCAAACTGTTACTGGAAACGAACGCTTGAACCTAGAAGAGTGAAAGTTGCGCAGCCAAGTGGGATTAGTGAACTGATCATTACCACCAAGTATCATCAAGATTTGGTGAAAAAATGTTTGCTGAGATTTCAGCAAACTAGTAGTTTTTTGGAAGCTTGGCAACCCCTTTCAAACGGAAGTGTTTTTCGCCAGTCTCTGCATGGGGTACTTCAAGAGGAAACAAACCATAGAGATAGAACTTAGAACTACTTCATTTGGTCAAGTTTCAAGGAGCTAGCACAAACCGTGTTTGATTTAGAGTTTCAAACACATCTATCTATATAGCAGAAAACAGAGTGAAACCTAAAAATTCAAAGTGTTACTGGAAACGAACGCTTGAACCTAGAAGAGTGAAAATTTTGCAGCCAAGTGGGCTTAGTGAACTGATCATTACCACCAAGTATCATCAAGATTTGGTGAAAAAATGTTTGCTGAGATTTCAGCAAACGAGTAGTTTTTTGGAAGCTTGGCAACCCCTTTCAAACCAAAGTGTTCTTCGCCAGTCTCTGCATGGGGTACTTCAAGAGGAAACAAACCATAGAGATAGAACTTAGAACTACTTCATTTTGTCAAGTTTCACGGAGCTGGCACAAACCGTGTTTGATTTAGAGTTTCAAACACATCTATCTATATAGCAGAAAACAGAGTGAAACCTAAAATTTCAAAGTGTTACTGGAAACGAACGCTTGAACCTCGAAGAGTGAAAATTGGGCAGCCAAGTGGGCTTAGTGAACTGATCATTACCACCAAGTATCATCAAGATTTGGAGAAAAAATGTTTGCTGAGATTTCAGCAAACTAGTAGTTTTTGGAAGCTTGGCAACCCCTTTCAAACGAAAGTGTTCTTCGCCAGTCTCTGCATGGAGTACTTCAAGAGGAAACAAACCATAGAGATAGAACTTAGAACTACTTCATTTTGTCAAGTTTCACGAAGCTAGCACAAACCGTGTTTGATTTAGAGTTTCAAACACATCTATCTATATAGCAGAAAACAGAGTGAAACCTAAAAACTCAAAGTGTTACTGGAAACGAATGCTTGAACCTAGAAGAGTGAAAGTTGGGCAGCCAAGTGGGATTAGTGAACTGATCATTACCACCAAGTATCATCAAGATTTGGTGAAAAAATGTTTGCTGAGATTTCAGCAAACTAGTAGTTTTTTGGAAGCTTGGCAACCCCTTTAAAACGAAAGTGTTTTTCGCCAGTCTCTGCATGGGGTACTTCAAGAGGAAACAAACCATAGAGATAGAACTTAGGACTACTTCATTTTGTCAAGTTTCAAGGAGCTTGCACAAACCGTGTTTGATTTAGAGTTTCAAACACATCTATCTATATAACAGAAAACAGAGTGAAACCTAAAAATTCAAACTGTTACTGGAAACGAACGCTTGAACCTAGAAGAGTGAAAGTTGGGCAGCCAAGTGGGATTAGTGAACTGATCATTACCACCAAGTATCATCAAGATTTGGTGAAAAAATGTTTGCTGAGATTTCAGCAAACTAGTAGTTTTTTGGAAGCTTGGCAACCCCTTTCAAACGGAAGTGTTTTTCGCCAGTCTCTGCATGGGGTACTTCAAGAGGAAACAAACCATAGAGATAGAACTTAGAAGTACTTCATTTGCTCAAGTTTCAAGGAGCTAGCACAAACCATGTTTGATTTAGAGTTTCAAACACATCTATCTATATAGCAGAAAACAGAGTGAAACCTAAAATTTCAAAGTGTTACTGGAAACGAACGCTTGAACCTAGAAGAGTGAAAATTGGGCAGCCAAGTGGGCTTAGTGAACTGATCATTACCACCAAGTATCATCAAGATTTGGTGAAAAAATGTTTGCTGAGATTTCAGCAAACGAGTAGTTTTTTGGAAGCCTGGCAACCCCTTTCAAACGAAAGTGTTCTTCGCCAGTCTCTGCATGGGGTACTTCAAGAGGAAACAAACCATAGAGATAGAACTTAGAACTACTTCATTTTGTCAAGTTTCACGGAGCTAGCCCAAACCGTGTTTGATTTAGAGTTTCAAACACATCTATCTATATAGCAGAAAACAGAGTGAAACCTAAAAATTCAAACTGTTACTGGAAACGAACGCTTGAACCTAGAAGAGTGAAAGTTGGGCAGCCAAGTGGGATTAGTGAACTGATCATTACCACCAAGTATCATCAAGATTTGGGGAAAAAATGTTTGCTGAGATTTCAGCAAACGAGTAGTTTTTTGGAAGCCTGGCAACCCCTTTCAAACGAAAGTGTTCTTCGCCAGTCTCTGCATGGGGTACTTCAAGAGAAAACAAACCATAGAGATAGAACTTAGAACTACTTCATTTTGTCAAGTTTCACGGAGCTAGCCCAAACCGTGTTTGATTTAGAGTTTCAAACACATCTATCTATATAGCAGAAAACAGAGTGAAACCTAAAAATTCAAACTGTTACTGGAAACGAACGCTTGAACCTAGAAGAGTGAAAGTTGGGCAGCCAAGTGGGATTAGTGAACTGATCATTACCACCAAGTATCATCAAGATTTGGTGAAAAAATGTTTGCTGAGATTTCAGCAAACGAGTAGTTTTTTGGAAGCTTGGCAACCCCTTTCAAACGAAAGTGTTCTTCGCCAGTCTCTGCATGGGGTACGTCAAGAGGAAACAAACCATAGAGATAGAACTTAGAACTACTTCATTTTGTCAAGTTTCAAGGAGCTAGCACAAACCGTGTTTGATTTAGAGTTTCAAACACATCTATCTATATAACAGAAAACAGAGTGAAACCTAAAAATTCAAACTGTTACTGGAAACGAACGCTTGAACCTAGAAGAGTGAAAGTTGCGCAGCCAAGTGGGATTAGTGAACTGATCATTACGAACAAGTATCATCAAGATTTGATGAAAAAATGTTTGCTGAGATTGCAGCAAACGAGTAGTTTTGTGGAAGCTTGGCAACCCCTTTCAATCGAAAGTGTTCTTCGCCAGTCTCTGCATGGGGTACTTCAAGAGGAAACAAACCATAGAGATAGAACTTAGAACTACTTCATTTGGTCAAGTTTCAAGGAGCTAGCACAAACCGTGTTTGATTTAGAATTCCAAACACAGCTATCTATGTAGGAGAAAACAGAGTGAAACCTAAAAATTCAAACAGTCACTGGAAACGAAAGCTTCAACCTAGAAGAAAAAAATTGGGGCAGCCAAGTGGGCTTAGTGAACTGATCATTACCACCAAGTATCATCAAGATTTGGTCAAAAGATGTTTGCTGAGATTTCAGCAAACGAGTAGTTTTTTGGAAGCTTGGCAACCGCTTTCAAACGAAAGTGTTTTTCGCCAGTCTCTGCATTGGGTACTTCAAGAGGAAACAAACCATAGAGATAGAACGTAGAACTACTTCATTTTGTGAAGTTTCAAGGAGCTAGCACAAACCGTGTTTATTTAGAGTTTCAAACACATCTATCTATATAACAGAAAACAGAGTGAAACCTAAAAATTCAAACTGTTACTGGAAAAGAACGCTTGAACCTAGAAGAGTGAAAGTTGGGCAGCCAAGTGGGATTAGTGAACTGATCATTACCACCAAGTATCATCAAGATTTGGTGAAAAAATGTTTGCTGAGATTTCAGCAAAATAGTAGTTTTTTGGAAGCTTGGCAACCCCTTTCAAACGGAAGTGTTTTTCGCGAGTCTCTGCATGGGGTACTTCAAGAGGAAACAAACCATAGAGATAGAACTTAGAACTACTTCATTTGGTCAAGTTTCAAGGAGCTAGCACAAACCGTGTTTGATTTAGAGTTTCAAACACATCGATCTATATAGCAGAAAACAGAGTGAAACCTAAAATTTCAAAGTGTTACTGGAAACGAACGCTTGAACCTAGAAGAGTGAAAATTGGGCAGCCAAGTGGGCTTAGTGAACTGATCATTACCACCAAGTATCATCAAGATTTGGTGAAAAAATGTTTGCTGAGATTTCAGCAAACGAGTAGTTTTTTGGAAGCTTGGCAACCCCTTTCAAACGAAAGTGTTTTTCGCCAGTCTCTGCATGGGGTACTTCAAGAGGAAACAAACCATAGAGATAGAACTTAGAACTACTTCATTTTGTCAAGTTTCACAAAGCTAGCACAAACCGTGTTTGATTTAGAGTTTCAAACACATCTATCTATATAGCAGAAAACAGAGTGAAACCTAAAAATTCAAACTGTTACTGGAAACGAACGCTTGAACCTAGAAGAGTGAAAGTTGGGCAGCCAAGTGGGCTTAGTGAACTGATCATTACCACCAAGTATCATCAAGATTTGGTGAAAAAATGTTTGCTGAGATTTCAGCAAACGAGTAGTTTTTTGGAAGCTTGGCAACCCCTTTCAAACCAAAGTGTTCTTCGCCAGTCTCTGCATGGGGTACTTCAAGAGGAAACAAACCATAGAGATAGAACTTAGAACTACTTCATTTTGTCAAGTTTCACGGAGCTGGCACAAACCGTGTTTGATTTAGAGTTTCAAACACATCTATCTATATAGCAGAAAACAGAGTAAAACCTAAAATTTCAAAGTGTTACTGGAAACGAACGCTTGAACCTCGAAGAGTGAAAATTGGGCAGCCAAGTGGGCTTAGTGAACTGATCATTACCACCAAGTATCATCAAGATTTGGAGAAAAAATGTTTGCTGAGATTTCAGCAAACGAGTAGTTTTTGGAAGCTTGGCAACCCCTTTCAAACGAAAGTGTTCTTCGCCAGTCTCTGCATGGGGTACTTCAAGAGGAAACAAACCATAGAGATAGAACTTAGAACTACTTCATTTTGTCAAGTTTCACGAAGCTAGCACAAACCGTGTTTGATTTAGAGTTTCAAACACATCTATCTATATAGCAGAAAACAGAGTGAAACCTAAAAATTCAAAGTGTTACTGGAAACGAATGCTTGAACCTAGAAGAGTGAAAGTTGGGCAGCCAAGTGGGATTAGTGAACTGATCATTACCACCAAGTATCATCAAGATTTGGTGAAAAAATGTTTGCTGAGATTTCAGCAAACGAGTAGTTTTTTGGAAGCTTGGCAACCCCTTTCAACGAAAGTGTTTTTCGCCAGTCTCTGCATGGGGTACTTCAGGGGAAACAAACCATAGAGATAGAACTTAGGACTACTTCATTTTGTCAAGTTTCAAGGAGCTAGCACAAACCGTGTTTGATTTAGAGTTTCAAACACATCTATCTATATAACAGAAAACAGAGTGAAACCTAAAAATTCAAACTGTTACTGGAAACGAACGCTTGAACCTAGAAGAGTGAAAGTTGCGCAGCCAAGTGGGATTAGTGAACTGATCATTACGACCAAGTATCATCAAGATTTGGTGAAAAAATGTTTGCTGAGATTTCAGCAAACGAGTAGTTTTGTGGAAGCTTGGCAACCCCTTTCAAACGAAAGTGTTCTTCGCCAGTCTCTGCATGGGGTACTTCAAGAGGAAACAAACCATAGAGATAGAACTTAGAACTACTTCATTTGGTCAAGTTTCAAGGAGCTAGCACAAACCGTGTTTGATTTAGAATTCCAAACACAGCTATCTATGTAGGAGAAAACAGAGTGAAACATAAAAATTCAAACAGTCACTGGAAACGAAAGCTTCAACCTAGAAGAAAAAAATTGGGGCAGCCAAGTGGGCTTAGTGAACTGATCATTACCACCAAGTATCATCAAGATTTGGTGAAAAAATGTTTGCTGAGATTTCTGCAAACTAGTAGTTTTTTGGAAGCTTGGCAACCCCTTTCAAACGAAAGTGTTTTTCGCCAGTCTCTGCATGGGGTACTTCAAGAGGAAACAAACCATAGAGATAGAACTTAGAACTACTTCATTTGGTCAAGTTTCAAGGAGCTAGCACAAACCGTGTTTGATTTAGAGTTTCAAACACATCGATCTATATAGCAGAAAACAGAGTGAAACCTAAAATTTCAAAGTGTTACTGGAAACGAACGCTTGAACCTAGAAGAGTGAAAATTGGGCAGCCAAGTGGGCTTAGTGAACTGATCATTACCACCAAGTATCATCAAGATTTGGTGAAAAAATGTTTGCTGAGATTTCAGCAAACGAGTAGTTTTTTGGAAGCTTGGCAACCCCTTTCAAACCAAAGTGTTCTTCGCCAGTCTCTGCATGGGGTACTTCAAGAGGAAACAAACCATAGAGATAGAACTTAGAACTACTTCATTTTGTCAAGTTTCACGGAGCTGGCACAAACCGTGTTTGATTTAGAGTTTCAAACACATCTATCTATATAGCAGAAAACAGAGTGAAACCTAAAATTTCAAAGTGTTACTGGAAACGAACGCTTGAACCTCGAAGAGTGAAAATTGGGCAGCCAAGTGGGCTTAGTGAACTGATCATTACCACCAAGTATCATCAAGATTTGGAGAAAAAATGTTTGCTGAGATTTCAGCAAACGAGTAGTTTTTGGAAGCTTGGCAACCCCTTTCAAACGAAAGTGTTCTTCGCCAGTCTCTGCATGGAGTACTTCAAGAGGAAACAAACCATAGAGATAGAACTTAGAACTACTTCATTTTGTCAAGTTTCACGAAGCTAGCACAAACCGTGTTTGATTTAGAGTTTCAAACACATCTATCTATATAGCAGAAAACAGAGTGAAACCTAAAAACTCAAAGTGTTACTGGAAACGAATGCTTGAACCTAGAAGAGAGAAAGTTGGGCAGCCAAGTGGGATTAGTGAACTGATCATTACCACCAAGTATCATCAAGATTTGGTGAAAAAATGTTTGCTGAGATTTCAGCAAACTAGTAGTTTTTTGGAAGCTTGGCAACCCCTTTCAAACGAAAGTGTTTTTCGCCAGTCTCTGCATGGGGTACTTCAAGAGGAAACAAACCATAGAGATAGAACTTAGGACTACTTCATTTTGTCAAGTTTCAAGGAGCTTGCACAAACCGTGTTTGATTTAGAGTTTCAAACACATCTATCTATATAACAGAAAACAGAGTGAAACCTAAAAATTCAAACTGTTACTGGAAACGAACGCTTGAACCTAGAAGAGTGAAAGTTGGGCAGCCAAGTGGGATTAGTGAACTGATCATTACCACCAAGTATCATCAAGATTTGGTGAAAAAATGTTTGCTGAGATTTCAGCAAACTAGTAGTTTTTTGGAAGCTTGGCAACCCCTTTCAAACGGAAGTGTTTTTCGCTAGTCTCTGCATGGGGTACTTCAAGAGGAAACAAACCATAGAGATAGAACTTAGAAGTACTTCATTTGCTCAAGTTTCAAGGAGCTAGCACAAACCGTGTTTGATTTAGAGTTTCAAACACATCTATCTATATAGCAGAAAACAGAGTGAAACCTAAAATTTCAAAGTGTTACTGGAAACGAACGCTTGAACCTAGAAGAGTGAAAATTGGGCAGCCAAGTGGGCTTAGTGAACTGATCATTACCACCAAGTATCATCAAGATTTGGTGAAAAAATGTTTGCTGAGATTTCAGCAAACGAGTAGTTTTTTGGAAGCCTGGCAACCCCTTTCAAACGAAAGTGTTCTTCGCCAGTCTCTGCATGGGGTACTTCAAGAGGAAACAAACCATAGAGATAGAACTTAGAACTACTTCATTTTGTCAAGTTTCACGGAGCTAGCCCAAACCGTGTTTGATTTAGAGTTTCAAACACATCTATCTACATAGCAGAAAACAGAGTGAAACCTAAAAATTCAAACTGTTACTGGAAACGAACGCTTGAACCTAGAAGAGTGAAAGTTGGGCAGCCAAGTGGGCTTAGTGAACTGATCATTACCACCAAGTATCATCAAGATTTGGTGAAAAATGTTTGCTGAGATTTCAGCAAACGAGTAGTTTTTTGGAAGCCTGGCAACCCCTTTCAAACGAAAGTGTTCTTCGCCAGTCTCTGCATGGGGTACTTCAAGAGAAAAACAAACCATAGAGATAGAACTTAGAACTACTTCATTTTGTCAAGTTTCACGGAGCTAGCCCAAACCGTGTTTGATTTAGAGTTTCAAACACATCTATCTATATAGCAGAAAACAGAGTGAAACCTAAAAATTCAAACTGTTACTGGAAACGAACGCTTGAACCTAGAAGAGTGAAAGTTGGGCAGCCAAGTGGGATTAGTGAACTGATCATTACCACCAAGTATCATCAAGATTTGGGGAAAAAATGTTTGCTGAGATTTCAGCAAACGAGTAGTTTTTTGGAAGCTTGGCAACCCCTTTCAAACGAAAGTGTTCTTCGCCAGTCTCTGCATGGGGTACGTCAAGAGGAAACAAACCATAGAGATAGAACTTAGAACTACTTCATTTTGTCAAGTTTCAAGGAGCTAGCACAAACCGTGTTTGATTTAGAGTTTCAAACACATCTATCTATATAACAGAAAACAGAGTGAAACCTAAAAATTCAAACTGTTACTGGAAACGAACGCTTGAACCTAGAAGAGTGAAAGTTGTGCAGCCAAGTGGGATTAGTGAACTGATCATTACCACCAAGTATCATCAAGATTTGGTGAAAAAATGTTTGCTGAGATTTCAGCAAACTAGTAGTTTTTTGGAAGCTTGGCAACCCCTTTCAAACGGAAGTGTTTTTCGCCAGTCTCTGCATGGGGTACTTCAAGAGGAAACAAACCATAGAGATAGAACTTAGAACTACTTCATTTTGTCAAGTTTCAAGGAGCTAGCACAAACCGTGTTTGATTTAGAGTTTCAAACACATCTATCTATATAGCAGAAAACAGAGTGAAACCTAAAAATTCAAAGTGTTACTGGAAACGAACGCTTGAACCTAGAAGAGTGAAAATTGGGCAGCCAAGTGGGCTTAGTGAACTGATCATTACCACCAAGTATCATCAAGATTTGGTGAAAAAATGTTTGCTGAGATTTCAGCAAACGAGTAGTTTTTTGGACGCTTGGCAACCCCTTTCAAACCAAAGTGTTCTTCGCCAGTCTCTGCATGGGGTACTTCAAGAGGAAACAAACCATAGAGATAGAACTTAGAACTACTTCATTTTGTCAAGTTTCACGGAGCTGGCACAAACCGTGTTTGATTTAGAGTTTCAAACACATCTATCTATATAGCAGAAAACAGAGTGAAACCTAAAATTTCAAAGTGTTACAGGAAACGAACGCTTGAACCTCGAAGAGTGAAAATTGGGCAGCCAAGTGGGCTTAGTGAACTGATCATTACCACCAAGTATCATCAAGATTTGGAGAAAAAATGTTTGCTGAGATTTCAGCAAACGAGTAGTTTTTGGAAGCTTGGCAACCCCTTTCAAACGAAAGTGTTCTTCGCCAGTCTCTGCATGGAGTACTTCAAGAGGAAACAAACCATAGAGATAGAACTTAGAACTACTTCATTTTGTCAAGTTTCACGAAGCTAGCACAAACCGTGTTTGATTTAGAGTTTCAAACACATCTATCTATATAGCAGAAAACAGAGTGAAACCTAAAAACTCAAAGTGTTACTGGAAACGAATGCTTGAACCTAGAAGAGAGAAAGTTGGGCAGCCAAGTGGGATTAGTGAACTGATCATTACCACCAAGTATCATCAAGATTTGGTGAAAAAATGTTTGCTGAGATTTCAGCAAACTAGTAGTTTTTTGGAAGCTTGGCAACCCCTTTCAAACGAAAGTGTTTTTCGCCAGTCTCTGCATGGGGTACTTCAAGAGGAAACAAACCATAGAGATAGAACTTAGGACTACTTCATTTTGTCAAGTTTCAAGGAGCTTGCACAAACCGTGTTTGATTTAGAGTTTCAAACACATCTATCTATATAACAGAAAACAGAGTGAAACCTAAAAATTCAAACTGTTACTGGAAACGAACGCTTGAACCTAGAAGAGTGAAAGTTGGGCAGCCAAGTGGGATTAGTGAACTGATCATTACCACCAAGTATCATCAAGATTTGGTGAAAAAATGTTTGCTGAGATTTCAGCAAACTAGTAGTTTTTTGGAAGCTTGGCAACCCCTTTCAAACGGAAGTGTTTTTCGCTAGTCTCTGCATGGGGTACTTCAAGAGGAAACAAACCATAGAGATAGAACTTAGAAGTACTTCATTTGCTCAAGTTTCAAGGAGCTAGCACAAACCGTGTTTGATTTAGAGTTTCAAACACATCTATCTATATAGCAGAAAACAGAGTGAAACCTAAAATTTCAAAGTGTTACTGGAAACGAACGCTTGAACCTAGAAGAGTGAAAATTGGGCAGCCAAGTGGGCTTAGTGAACTGATCATTACCACCAAGTATCATCAAGATTTGGTGAAAAAATGTTTGCTGAGATTTCAGCAAACGAGTAGTTTTTTGGAAGCCTGGCAACCCCTTTCAAACGAAAGTGTTCTTCGCCAGTCTCTGCATGGGGTACTTCAAGAGGAAACAAACCATAGAGATAGAACTTAGAACTACTTCATTTTGTCAAGTTTCACGGAGCTAGCCCAAACCGTGTTTGATTTAGAGTTTCAAACACATCTATCTATATAGCAGAAAACAGAGTGAAACCTAAAAATTCAAACTGTTACTGGAAACGAACGCTTGAACCTAGAAGAGTGAAAGTTGGGCAGCCAAGTGGGCTTAGTGAACTGATCATTACCACCAAGTATCATCAAGATTTGGTGAAAAAATGTTTGCTGAGATTTCAGCAAACGAGTAGTTTTTTGGAAGCCTGGCAACCCCTTTCAAACGAAAGTGTTCTTCGCCAGTCTCTGCATGGGGTACTTCAAGAGAAAACAAACCATAGAGATAGAACTTAGAACTACTTCATTTTGTCAAGTTTCACGGAGCTAGCCCAAACCGTGTTTGATTTAGAGTTTCAAACACATCTATCTATATAGCAGAAAACAGAGTGAAACCTAAAAATTCAAACTGTTACTGGAAACGAACGCTTGAACCTAGAAGAGTGAAAGTTGGGCAGCCAAGTGGGATTAGTGAACTGATCATTACCACCAAGTATCATCAAGATTTGGGGAAAAAATGTTTGCTGAGATTTCAGCAAACGAGTAGTTTTTTGGAAGCTTGGCAACCCCTTTCAAACGAAAGTGTTCTTCGCCAGTCTCTGCATGGGGTACGTCAAGAGGAAACAAACCATAGAGATAGAACTTAGAACTACTTCATTTTGTCAAGTTTCAAGGAGCTAGCACAAACCGTGTTTGATTTAGAGTTTCAAACACATCTATCTATATAACAGAAAACAGAGTGAAACCTAAAAATTCAAACTGTTACTGGAAACGAACGCTTGAACCTAGAAGAGTGAAAGTTGTGCAGCCAAGTGGGATTAGTGAACTGATCATTACCACCAAGTATCATCAAGATTTGGTGAAAAAATGTTTGCTGAGATTTCAGCAAACTAGTAGTTTTTTGGAAGCTTGGCAACCCCTTTCAAACGGAAGTGTTTTTCGCCAGTCTCTGCATGGGGTACTTCAAGAGGAAACAAACCATAGAGATAGAACTTAGAACTACTTCATTTTGTCAAGTTTCAAGGAGCTAGCACAAACCGTGTTTGATTTAGAGTTTCAAACACATCTATCTATATAGCAGAAAACAGAGTGAAACCTAAAAATTCAAAGTGTTACTGGAAACGAACGCTTGAACCTAGAAGAGTGAAAATTGGGCAGCCAAGTGGGCTTAGTGAACTGATCATTACCACCAAGTATCATCAAGATTTGGTGAAAAAATGTTTGCTGAGATTTCAGCAAACGAGTAGTTTTTTGGACGCTTGGCAACCCCTTTCAAACCAAAGTGTTCTTCGCCAGTCTCTGCATGGGGTACTTCAAGAGGAAACAAACCATAGAGATAGAACTTAGAACTACTTCATTTTGTCAAGTTTCACGGAGCTGGCACAAACCGTGTTTGATTTAGAGTTTCAAACACATCTATCTATATAGCAGAAAACAGAGTGAAACCTAAAATTTCAAAGTGTTACAGGAAACGAACGCTTGAACCTCGAAGAGTGAAAATTGGGCAGCCAAGTGGGCTTAGTGAACTGATCATTACCACCAAGTATCATCAAGATTTGGAGAAAAAATGTTTGCTGAGATTTCAGCAAACGAGTAGTTTTTGGAAGCTTGGCAACCCCTTTCAAACGAAAGTGTTCTTCGCCAGTCTCTGCATGGAGTACTTCAAGAGGAAACAAACCATAGAGATAGAACTTAGAACTACTTCATTTTGTCAAGTTTCACGAAGCTAGCACAAACCGTGTTTGATTTAGAGTTTCAAACACATCTATCTATATAGCAGAAAACAGAGTGAAACCTAAAAATTCAAAGTGTTACTGGAAACGAATGCTTGAACCTAGAAGAGTGAAAGTTGGGCAGCCAAGTGGGATTAGTGAACTGATCATTACCACCAAGTATCATCAAGATTTGGTGAAAAAATGTTTGCTGAGATTTCAGCAAACTAGTAGTTTTTTGGAAGCTTGGCAACCCCTTTCAAACGAAAGTGTTTTTCGCCAGTCTCTGCATGGGGTACTTCAAGAGGAAACAAACCATAGAGATAGAACTTAGGACTACTTCATTTTTTCAAGTTTCAAGTAGCTAGCACAAACCGTGTTTGATTTAGAGTTTCAAACACATCTATCTATATAACAGAAAACAGAGTGAAACCTAAAAATTCAAACTGTTACTGGAAACGAACGCTTGAACCTAGAAGAGTGAAAGTTGCGCAGCCAAGTGGGATTAGTGAACTGATCATTACGAACAAGTATCATCAAGATTTGATGAAAAAATGTTTGCTGAGATTTCAGCAAACGAGTAGTTTTGTGGAAGCTTGGCAACCCCTTTCAATCAAAAGTGTTCTTCGCCAGTCTCTGCATGGGGTACTTCAAGAGGAAACAAACCATAGAGATAGAACTTAGAACTACTTCATTTGGTCAAGTTTCAAGGAGCTAGCACAAACCGTGTTTTGATTTAGAATTCCAAACACAGCTATCTATGTAGGAGAAAACAGAGTGAAACCTAAAAATTCAAACAGTCACTGGAAACGAAAGCTTCAACCTAGAAGAAAAAAATTGGGGCAGCCAAGTGGGCTTAGTGAACTGATCATTACCACCAAGTATCATCAAGATTTGGTCAAAAGATGTTTGCTGAGATTTCAGCAAACGAGTAGTTTTTTGGAAGCTTGGCAACCGCTTTCAAACGAAAGTGTTTTTCGCCAGTCTCTGCATTGGGTACTTCAAGAGGAAACAAACCATAGAGATAGAACTTAGAACTACTTCATTTTGTGAAGTTTCAAGGAGCTAGCACAAACCGTGTTTATTTAGAGTTTCAAACACATCTATCTATATAACAGAAAACAGAGTGAAACCTAAAAATTCAAACTGTTACTGGAAAAGAACGCTTGAACCTAGAAGAGTGAAAGTTGGGCAGCCAAGTGGGATTAGTGAACTGATCATTACCACCAAGTATCATCAAGATTTGGTGAAAAAATGTTTGCTGAGATTTCAGCAAAATAGTAGTTTTTTGGAAGCTTGGCAACCCCTTTCAAACGGAAGTGTTTTTCGCGAGTCTCTGCATGGGGTACTTCAAGAGGAAACAAACCATAGAGATAGAACTTAGAACTACTTCATTTGGTCAAGTTTCAAGGAGCTAGCACAAACCGTGTTTGATTTAGAGTTTCAAACACATCGATCTATATAGCAGAAAACAGAGTGAAACCTAAAATTTCAAAGTGTTACTGGAAACGAACGCTTGAACCTAGAAGAGTGAAAATTGGGCAGCCAAGTGGGCTTAGTGAACTGATCATTACCACCAAGTATCATCAAGATTTGGTGAAAAAATGTTTGCTGAGATTTCAGCAAACGAGTAGTTTTTTGGAAGCTTGGCAACCCCTTTCAAACGAAAGTGTTTTTCGCCAGTCTCTGCATGGGGTACTTCAAGAGGAAACAAACCATAGAGATAGAACTTAGAACTACTTCATTTTGTCAAGTTTCACAAAGCTAGCACAAACCGTGTTTGATTTAGAGTTTCAAACACATCTATCTATATAGCAGAAAACAGAGTGAAACCTAAAAATTTAAAGTGTTACTGGAAACGAACGCTTGAACCTAGAAGAGTGAAAGTTGGGCAGCCAAGTGGGCTTAGTGAACTGATCATTACCACCAAGTATCATCAAGATTTGGTGAAAAAATGTTTGCTGAGATTTCAGCAAACGAGTAGTTTTTTGGAAGCTTGGCAACCCCTTTCAAACCAAAGTGTTCTTCGCCAGTCTCTGCATGGGGTACTTCAAGAGGAAACAAACCATAGAGATAGAACTTAGAACTACTTCATTTTGTCAAGTTTCACGGAGCTGGCACAAACCGTGTTTGATTTAGAGTTTCAAACACATCTATCTATATAGCAGAAAACAGAGTGAAACCTAAAATTTCAAAGTGTTACTGGAAACGAACGCTTGAACCTCGAAGAGTGAAAATTGGGCAGCCAAGTGGGCTTAGTGAACTGATCATTACCACCAAGTATCATCAAGGTTTGGTGAAAAAATGTTTGCTGAGATTTCAGCAAACGAGTAGTTTTTGGAAGCTTGGCAACCCCTTTCAAACGAAAGTGTTCTTCGCCAGTCTCTGCATGGGGTACTTCAAGAGGAAACAAACCATAGAGATAGAACTTAGAACTACTTCATTTTGTCAAGTTTCACGAAGCTAGCACAAACCGTGTTTGATTTAGAGTTTCAAACACATCTATCTATATAGCAGAAAACAGAGTGAAACCTAAAAATTCAAAGTGTTACTGGAAACAAATGCTTGAACCTAGAAGAGTGAAAGTTGGGCAGCCAAGTGGGATTAGTGAACTGATCATTACCACCAAGTATCATCAAGATTTGGTGAAAAAATGTTTGCTGAGATTTCAGCAAACTAGTAGTTTTTTGGAAGCTTGGCAACCCCTTTCAAACGAAAGTGTTTTTCGCCAGTCTCTGCATGGGTACTTCAAGAGGAAACAAACCATAGAGATAGAACTTAGGACTACTTCATTTTGTAAGTTTCAAGGAGCTAGCACAAACCGTGTTTGATTTAGAGTTTCAAACACATCTATCTATATAGCAGAAAACAGAGTGATACCTAAAAATTCAAAGTGTTACTGGAAACGAACGCTTGAACCTAGAAGAGTGAAAATTGGGCAGCCAAGTGGGCTTAGTGAACTGATCATTACCACCAAGTATCATCAAGATTTGGTGAAAAAATGTTTGCTGAGATTTCAGCAAACGAGTAGTTTTTTGGACGCTTGGCAACCCCTTTCAAACCAAAGTGTTCTTCGCCAGTCTCTGCATGGGGTACTTCAAGAGGAAACAAACCATAGAGATAGAACTTAGAACTACTTCATTTTGTCAAGTTTCACGGAGCTGGCACAAACCGTGTTTGATTTTGAGTTTCAAACACATCTATCTATATAGCAGAAAACAGAGTGAAAACTAAAATTTCAAAGTGTTACAGGAAACGAACGCTTGAACCTCGAGGAGTGAAAATTGGGCAGCCAAGTGGGCTTAGTGAACTGATCATTACCACCAAGTATCATCAAGATTTGGAGAAAAAATGTTTGCTGAGATTTCAGCAAACGAGTAGTTTTTGGAAGCTTGGCAACCCCTTTCAAACGAAAGTGTTCTTCGCCAGTCTCTGCATGGAGTACTTCAAGAGGAAACAAACCATAGAGATAGAACTTAGAACTACTTCATTTTGTCAAGTTTCACGAAGCTAGCACAAACCGTGTTTGATTTAGAGTTTCAAACACATCTATCTATATAGCAGAAAACAGAGTGAAACCTAAAAATTCAAAGTGTTACTGGAAACGAATGCTTGAACCTAGAAGAGTGAAAGTTGGGCAGCCAAGTGGGATTAGTGAACTGATCATTACCACCAAGTATCATCAAGATTTGGTGAAAAAATGTTTGCTGAGATTTCAGCAAACTAGTAGTTTTTTGGAAGCTTGGCAACCCCTTTCAAACGAAAGTGTTTTTCGCCAGTCTCTGCATGGGGTACTTCAAGAGGAAACAAACCATAGAGATAGAACTTAGGACTACTTCATTTTTTCAAGTTTCAAGGAGCTAGCACAAACCGTGTTTGATTTAGAGTTTCAAACACATCTATCTATATAACAGAAAACAGAGTGAAACCTAAAAATTCAAACTGTTACTGGAAACGAACGCTTGAACCTAGAAGAGTGAAAGTTGCGCAGCCAAGTGGGATTAGTGAACTGATCATTACGAACAAGTATCATCAAGATTTGATGAAAAAATGTTTGCTGAGATTTCAGCAAACGAGTAGTTTTGTGGAAGCTTGGCAACCCCTTTCAATCGAAAGTGTTCTTCGCCAGTCTCTGCATGGGGTACTTCAAGAGGAAACAAACCATAGAGATAGAACTTAGAACTACTTCATTTGGTCAAGTTTCAAGGAGCTAGCACAAACCGTGTTTGATTTAGAATTCCAAACACAGCTATCTATGTAGGAGAAAACAGAGTGAAACCTAAAAATTCAAACAGTCACTGGAAACGAAAGCTTCAACCTAGAAGAAAAAAATTGGGGCAGCCAAGTGGGCTTAGTGAACTGATCATTACCACCAAGTATCTTCAAGATTTGGTCAAAAGATGTTTGCTGAGATTTCAGCAAACGAGTAGTTTTTTGGAAGCTTGGCAACCGCTTTCAAACGAAAGTGTTTTTCGCCAGTCTCTGCATTGGGTACTTCAAGAGGAAACAAACCATAGAGATAGAACTTAGAACTACTTCATTTTGTGAAGTTTCAAGGAGCTAGCACAAACCGTGTTTATTTAGAGTTTCAAACACATCTATCTATATAACAGAAAACAGAGTGAAACCTAAAAATTCAAACTGTTACTGGAAAGAACGCTTGAACCTAGAAGAGTGAAAGTTGGGCAGCCAAGTGGGATTAGTGAACTGATCATTACCACCAAGTATCATCAAGATTTGGTGAAAAAATGTTTGCTGAGATTTCAGCAAAATAGTAGTTTTTTGGAAGCTTGGCAACCCCTTTCAAACGGAAGTGTTTTTCGCGAGTCTCTGCATGGGGTACTTCAAGAGGAAACAAACCATAGAGATAGAACTTAGAACTACTTCATTTGGTCAAGTTTCAAGGAGCTAGCACAAACCGTGTTTGATTTAGAGTTTCAAACACATCGATCTATATAGCAGAAAACAGAGTGAAACCTAAAATTTCAAAGTGTTACTGGAAACGAACGCTTGAACCTAGAAGAGTGAAAATTGGGCAGCCAAGTGGGCTTAGTGAACTGATCATTACCACCAAGTATCATCAAAGATTTGGTGAAAAAATGTTTGCTGAGATTTCAGCAAACGAGTAGTTTTTTGGAAGCTTGGCAACCCCTTTCAAACGAAAGTGTTTTTCGCCAGTCTCTGCATGGGGTACTTCAAGAGGAAACAAACCATAGAGATAGAACTTAGAACTACTTCATTTTGTCAAGTTTCACAAAGCTAGCACAAACCGTGTTTGATTTAGAGTTTCAAACACATCTATCTATATAGCAGAAAACAGAGTGAAACCTAAAAATTCAAACTGTTACTGGAAACGAACGCTTGAACCTAGAAGAGTGAAAGTTGGGCAGCCAAGTGGGCTTAGTGAACTGATCATTACCACCAAGTATCATCAAGATTTGGTGAAAAAATGTTTGCTGAGATTTCAGCAAACGAGTAGTTTTTTGGAAGCTTGGCAACCCCTTTCAAACCAAAGTGTTCTTCGCCAGTCTCTGCATGGGGTACTTCAAGAGGAAACAAACCATAGAGATAGAACTTAGAACTACTTCATTTTGTCAAGTTTCACGGAGCTGGCACAAACCGTGTTTGATTTAGAGTTTCAAACACATCTATCTATATAGCAGAAAACAGAGTGAAACCTAAAATTTCAAAGTGTTACTGGAAACGAACGCTTGAACCTCGAAGAGTGAAAATTGGGCAGCCAAGTGGGCTTAGTGAACTGATCATTACCACCAAGTATCATCAAGATTTGGTGAAAAAATGTTTGCTGAGATTTCAGCAAACGAGTAGTTTTTGGAAGCTTGGCAACCCCTTTCAAACGAAAGTGTTCTTCGCCAGTCTCTGCATGGGGTACTTCAAGAGGAAACAAACCATAGAGATAGAACTTAGAACTACTTCATTTTGTCAAGTTTCACGAAGCTAGCACAAACCGTGTTTGATTTAGAGTTTCAAACACATCTATCTATATAGCAGAAAACAGAGTGAAACCTAAAAATTCAAAGTGTTACTGGAAACGAATGCTTGAACCTAGAAGAGTGAAAGTTGGGCAGCCAAGTGGGATTAGTGAACTGATCATTACCACCAAGTATCATCAAGATTTGGTGAAAAAATGTTTGCTGAGATTTCTGCAAACTAGTAGTTTTTTGGAAGCTTGGCAACCCCTTTCAAACGAAAGTGTTTTTCGCCAGTCTCTGCATGGGGTACTTCAAGAGGAAACAAACCATAGAGATAGAACTTAGAACTACTTCATTTGGTCAAGTTTCAAGGAGCTAGCACAAACCGTGTTTGATTTAGAGTTTCAAACACATCGATCTATATAGCAGAAAACAGAGTGAAACCTAAAATTTCAAAGTGTTACTGGAAACGAACGCTTGAACCTAGAAGAGTGAAAATTGGGCAGCCAAGTGGGCTTAGTGAACTGATCATTACCACCAAGTATCATCAAGATTTGGTGAAAAAATGTTTGCTGAGATTTCAGCAAACGAGTAGTTTTTTGGAAGCTTGGCAACCCCTTTCAAACGAAAGTGTTTTTCGCCAGTCTCTGCATGGGGTACTTCAAGAGGAAACAAACCATAGAGATAGAACTTAGAACTACTTCATTTTGTCAAGTTTCACGGAGCTAGCACAAACCGTGTTTGATTTAGAGTTTCAAACACATCTATCTATATAGCAGAAAACAGAGTGAAACCTAAAAATTCAAACTGTTACTGGAAACGAACGCTTGAACCTAGAAGAGTGAAAGTTGGGCAGCCAAGTGGGCTTAGTGAACTGATCATTACCACCAAGTATCATCAAGATTTGGTGAAAAAATGTTTGCTGAGATTTCAGCAAACGAGTAGTTTTTTGGAAGCTTGGCAACCCCTTTCAAACCAAAGTGTTCTTCGCCAGTCTCTGCATGGGGTACTTCAAGAGGAAACAAACCATAGAGATAGAACTTAGAACTACTTCATTTTGTCAAGTTTCACGGAGCTGGCACAAACCGTGTTTGATTTAGAGTTTCAAACACATCTATCTATATAGCAGAAAACAGAGTGAAACCTAAAATTTCAAAGTGTTACTGGAAACGAACGCTTGAACCTCGAAGAGTGAAAATTGGGCAGCCAAGTGGGCTTAGTGAACTGATCATTACCACCAAGTATCATCAAGATTTGGAGAAAAAATGTTTGCTGAGATTTCAGCAAACGAGTAGTTTTTGGAAGCTTGGCAACCCCTTTCAAACGAAAGTGTTCTTCGCCAGTCTCTGCATGGGGTACTTCAAGAGGAAACAAACCATAGAGATAGAACTTAGAACTACTTCATTTTGTCAAGTTTCACGAAGCTAGCACAAACCGTGTTTGATTTAGAGTTTCAAACACATCTATCTATATAGCAGAAAACAGAGTGAAACCTAAAAATTCAAAGTGTTACTGGAAACGAATGCTTGAACCTAGAAGAGTGAAAGTTGGGCAGCCAAGTGGGATTAGTGAACTGATCATTACCACCAAGTATCATCAAGATTTGGTGAAAAAATGTTTGCTGAGATTTCAGCAAACTAGTAGTTTTTTGGAAGCTTGGCAACCCCTTTCAAACGAAAGTGTTTTTCGCCAGTATCTGCATGGGGTACTTCAAGAGGAAACAAACCATAGAGATAGAACTTAGGACTACTTCATTTTGTCAAGTTTCAAGGAGCTAGCACAAACCGTGTTTGATTTAGAGTTTCAAACACATCTATCTATATAACAGAAAACAGAGTGAAACCTAAAAATTCAAACTGTTACTGGAAACGAACGCTTGAACCTAGAAGAGTGAAAGTTGCGCAGCCAAGTGGGATTAGTGAACTGATCATTACAACCAAGTATCATCAAGATTTGGTGAAAAAATGTTTGCTGAGATTTCAGCAAACGAGTAGTTTTGTGGAAGCTTGGCAACCCCTTTCAAACGAAAGTGTTCTTCGCCAGTCTCTGCATGGGGTACTTCAAGAGGAAACAAACCATAGAGATAGAACTTAGAACTACTTCATTTGGTCAAGTTTCAAGGAGCTAGCACAAACCGTGTTTGATTTAGAATTCCAAACACAGCTATCTATGTAGGAGAAAACAGAGTGAAACCTAAAAATTCAAACAGTCACTGGAAACGAAAGCTTCCACCTAGAAGAAAAAAATTGGGGCAGCCAAGTGGGCTTAGTGAACTGATCATTACCACCAAGTATCATCAAGATTTGGTGAAAAAATATTTGCTGAGATTTCTGCAAACTAGTAGTTTTTTGGAAGCTTGGCAACCCCTTTCAAACGAAAGTGTTTTTCGCCAGTCTCTGCATGGGGTACTTCAAGAGGAAACAAACCATAGAGATAGAACTTAGAACTACTTCATTTTGTGAAGTTTCAAGGAGCTAGCACAAACCGTGTTTGATTTAGAGTTTCAAACACATCTATCTATATAACAGAAAACAGAGTGAAACCTAAAAATTCAAACTGTTACTGGAAAAGAACGCTTGAACCTAGAAGAGTGTAAGTTGGGCAGCCAAGTGGGATTAGTGAACTGATCATTACCACCAAGTATCATCAAGATTTGGTGAAAAAATGTTTGCTGAGATTTCAGCAAAATAGTAGTTTTTTGGAAGCTTGGCAACCGCTTTCAAACGGAAGTGTTTTTCGCGAGTCTCTGCATGGGGTACTTCAAGAGGAAAGAAACCATAGAGATAGAACTTAGAACTACTTCATTTGGTCAAGTTTCAAGGAGCTAGCACAAACCGTGTTTGATTTAGAGTTTCAAACACATCGATCTATATAGCAGAAAACAGAGTGAAACCTAAAATTTCAAAGTGTTACTGGAAACGAACGCTTGAACCTAGAAGAGTGAAAATTGGGCAGCCAAGTGGGCTTAGTGAACTGATCATTACCACCAAGTATCATCAAGATTTGGTGAAAAAATGTTTGCTGAGATTTCAGCAAACGAGTAGTTTTTTGGAAGCTTGGCAACCCCTTTCAAACGAAAGTGTTTTTCGCCAGTCTCTGCATGGGGTACTTCAAGAGGAAACAAACCATAGAGATAGAACTTAGAACTACTTCATTTTGTCAAGTTTCACGGAGCTAGCACAAACCGTGTTTGATTTAGAGTTTCAAACACATCTATCTATATAGCAGAAAACAGAGTGAAACCTAAAAATTCAAACTGTTACTGGAAACGAACGCTTGAACCTAGAAGAGTGAAAGTTGCGCAGCCAAGTGGGATTAGTGAACTGATCATTACAACCAAGTATCATCAAGATTTGGTGAAAAAATGTTTGCTGAGATTTCAGCAAACGAGTAGTTTTGTGGAAGCTTGGCAACCCCTTTCAAACGAAAGTGTTCTTCGCCAGTCTCTGCATGGGGTACTTCAAGAGGAAACAAACCATAGAGATAGAACTTAGAACTACTTCATTTGGTCAAGTTTCAAGGAGCTAGCACAAACCGTGTTTGATTTAGAATTCCAAACACAGCTATCTATGTAGGAGAAAACAGAGTGAAACCTAAAAATTCAAACAGTCACTGGAAACGAAAGCTTCCACCTAGAAGAAAAAAATTGGGGCAGCCAAGTGGGCTTAGTGAACTGATCATTACCACCAAGTATCATCAAGATTTGGTGAAAAAATGTTTGCTGAGATTTCTGCAAACTAGTAGTTTTTTGGAAGCTTGGCAACCCCTTTCAAACGAAAGTGTTTTTCGCCAGTCTCTGCATGGGGTACTTCAAGAGGAAACAAACCATAGAGATAGAACTTAGAACTACTTCATTTTGTGAAGTTTCAAGGAGCTAGCACAAACCGTGTTTGATTTAGAGTTTCAAACACATCTATCTATATAACAGAAAACAGAGTGAAACCTAAAAATTCAAACTGTTACTGGAAAAGAACGCTTGAACCTAGAAGAGTGAAAGTTGGGCAGCCAAGTGGGATTAGTGAACTGATCATTACCACCAAGTATCATCAAGATTTGGTGAAAAAATGTTTGCTGAGATTTCAGCAAAATAGTAGTTTTTTGGAAGCTTGGCAACCCCTTTCAAACGGAAGTGTTTTTCGCGAGTCTCTGCATGGGGTACTTCAAGAGGAAAGAAACCATAGAGATAGAACTTAGAACTACTTCATTTGGTCAAGTTTCAAGGAGCTAGCACAAACCGTGTTTGATTTAGAGTTTCAAACACATCGATCTATATAGCAGAAAACAGAGTGAAACCTAAAATTTCAAAGTGTTACTGGAAACGAACGCTTGAACCTAGAAGAGTGAAAATTGGGCAGCCAAGTGGGCTTAGTGAACTGATCATTACCACCAAGTATCATCAAGATTTGGTGAAAAAATGTTTGCTGAGATTTCAGCAAACGAGTAGTTTTTTGGAAGCTTGGCAACCCCTTTCAAACGAAAGTGTTTTTCGCCAGTCTCTGCATGGGGTACTTCAAGAGGAAACAAACCATAGAGATAGAACTTAGAACTACTTCATTTTGTCAAGTTTCACGGAGCTAGCACAAACCGTGTTTGATTTAGAGTTTCAAACACATCTATCTATATAGCAGAAAACAGAGTGAAACCTAAAAATTCAAACTGTTACTGGAAACGAACACTTGAACCTAGAAGAGTGAAAGTTGGGCAGCCAAGTGGGATTAGTGAACTGATCATTACCACCAAGTATCATCAAGATTTGGTGAAAAAATATTTGCTGAGATTTCAGCAAACTAGTAGTTTTTTGGAAGCTTGGCAACCCCTTTCAAACGAAAGTGTTTTTCGCCAGTCTCTGCATGGGGTACTTCAAGAGGAAACAAACCATAGAGATAGAACTTAGAACTACTTCATTTTGTCAAGTTTCAAGGAGCTAGCACAAACCGTGTTTGATTTAGAGTTTCAAACACATCTATCTATATAACAGAAAACAGAGTGAAACCTAAAAATTCAAACTGTTACTGGAAACGAATGCTTGAACCTAAAAGAGTGAAAGTTGTGCAGCCAAGTGGGATTAGTGAACTGATCATTACCACCAAGTATCATCAAGATTTGGTGAAAAAATGTTTGCTGAGATTTCAGCAAACTAGTAGTTTTTTGGAAGCTTGGCAACCCCTTTCAAACGAAAGTGTTCTTCGCCAGTCTCTGCATGGGGTACTTCAAGAGGAAACAAACCATAGAGATAGAACTTAGAACTACTTCATTTTGTCAAGTTTCACGGAGCTAGCACAAACCGTGTTTGATTTAGAGTTTCAAACACATCTATCTATATAGCAGAAAACAGAGTGAAACCTAAAAATTCAAACTGTTACTGGAAACGAACGCTTGAACCTAGAAGAGTGAAAGTTGGGCAGCCAAGTGGGATTAGTGATCTGATCATTACGACCAAGTATCATCAAGATTTGGTGAAAAAATGTTTGCTGAGATTTCAGCAAACTAGTAGTTTTTTGGAAGCTTGGCAACCCCTTTCAAACGAAAGTGTTCTTCGCCAGTCTCTGAATGGAGTACTTCAAGAGGAAACAAACCATAGAGATAGAACTTAGAACTACTTCATTTTGTCAAGTTTCACGAAGCTAGCACAAACCGTGTTTGATTTAGAGTTTCAAACACATCTATCTATATAGCAGAAAATAGAGTGAAACCTAAAAATTCAAAGTGTTACTGGAAACGAATGCTTGAACCTAGAAGAGTGAAAGTTGGGCAGCCAAGTGGGATTAGTGAACTGATCATTACCACCAAGTATCATCAAGATTTGGTGAAAAAATGTTTGCTGAGATTTCAGCAAACTAGTAGTTTTTTGGAAGCTTGGCAACCCCTTTCAAACGAAAGTGTTTTTCGCCAGTCTCTGCATGGGGTACTTCAAGAGGAAAGAAACCATAGAGATAGAACTTAGAACTACTTCATTTGGTCAAGTTTCAAGGAGCTAGCACAAACCGTGTTTGATTTAGAGTTTCAAACACATCGATCTATATAGCAGAAAACAGAGTGAAACCTAAAATTTCAAAGTGTTACTGGAAACGAACGCTTGAACCTAGAAGAGTGAAAATTGGGCAGCCAAGTGGGCTTAGTGAACTGATCATTACCACCAAGTATCATCAAGATTTGGTGAAAAAATGTTTGCTGAGATTTCAGCAAACGAGTAGTTTTTTGGAAGCTTGGCAACCCCTTTCAAACGAAAGTGTTTTTCGCCAGTCTCTGCATGGGGTACTTCAAGAGGAAACAAACCATAGAGATAGAACTTAGAACTACTTCATTTTGTCAAGTTTCACGGAGCTAGCACAAACCGTGTTTGATTTAGAGTTTCAAACACATCTATCTGTATAGCAGAAAACAGAGTGAAACCTAAAAATTCAAACTGTTACTGGAAACGAACACTTGAACCTAGAAGAGTGAAAGTTGGGCAGCCAAGTGGGATTAGTGAACTGATCATTACCACCAAGTATCATCAAGATTTGGTGAAAAAATATTTGCTGAGATTTCAGCAAACTAGTAGTTTTTTGGAAGCTTGGCAACCCCTTTCAAACGAAAGTGTTTTTCGCCAGTCTCTGCATGGGGTACTTCAAGAGGAAACAAACCATAGAGATAGAACTTAGAACTACTTCATTTTGTCAAGTTTCAAGGAGCTAGCACAAACCGTGTTTGATTTAGAGTTTCAAACACATCTATCTATATAACAGAAAACAGAGTGAAACCTAAAAATTCAAACTGTTACTGGAAACGAATGCTTGAACCTAAAAGAGTGAAAGTTGTGCAGCCAAGTGGGATTAGTGAACTGATCATTACCACCAAGTATCATCAAGATTTGGTGAAAAAATGTTTGCTGAGATTTCAGCAAACTAGTAGTTTTTTGGAAGCTTGGCAACCCCTTTCAAACGAAAGTGTTCTTCGCCAGTCTCTGCATGGGGTACTTCAAGAGGAAACAAACCATAGAGATAGAACTTAGAACTACTTCATTTTGTCAAGTTTCACGGAGCTAGCACAAACCGTGTTTGATTTAGAGTTTCAAACACATCTATCTATATAGCAGAAAACAGAGTGAAACCTAAAAATTCAAACTGTTACTGGAAACGAACGCTTGAACCTAGAAGAGTGAAAGTTGGGCAGCCAAGTGGGATTAGTGATCTGATCATTACGACCAAGTATCATCAAGATTTGGTGAAAAAATGTTTGCTGAGATTTCAGCAAACTAGTAGTTTTTTGGAAGCTTGGCAACCCCTTTCAAACGAAAGTGTTCTTCGCCAGTCTCTGAATGGAGTACTTCAAGAGGAAACAAACCATAGAGATAGAACTTAGAACTACTTCATTTTGTCAAGTTTCACGAAGCTAGCACAAACCGTGTTTGATTTAGAGTTTCAAACACATCTATCTATATAGCAGAAAATAGAGTGAAACCTAAAAATTCAAAGTGTTACTGGAAACGAATGCTTGAACCTAGAAGAGTGAAAGTTGGGCAGCCAAGTGGGATTAGTGAACTGATCATTACCACCAAGTATCATCAAGATTTGGTGAAAAAATGTTTGCTGAGATTTCAGCAAACTAGTAGTTTTTTGGAAGCTTGGCAACCCCTTTCAAACGAAAGTGTTTTTCGCCAGTCTCTGCATGGGGTACTTCAAGAGGAAACAAACCATAGAGATAGAACTTAGGACTACTTCATTTTTTCAAGTTTCAAGGAGCTAGCACAAACCGTGTTTGATTTAGAGTTTCAAACACATCTATCTATATAACAGAAAACAGAGTGAAACCTAAAAATTCAAACTGTTACTGGAAACGAACGCTTGAACCTAGAAGAGTGAAAGTTGTGCAGCCAAGTGGGATTAGTGAACTGATCATTACGAACAAGTATCATCAGGATTTGATGAAAAAATGTTTGCTGAGATTTCAGCAAACGAGTAGTTTTGTGGAAGCTTGGCAACCCCTTTCAATCGAAAGTGTTCTTCGCCAGTCTCTGCATGGGGTACTTCAAGAGGAAACAAACCATAGAGATAGAACTTAGAACTACTTCATTTGGTCAAGTTTCAAGGAGCTAGCACAAACCGTGTTTGATTTAGAGTTTCAAACACATCTATCTATATAGCAGAAAACAGAGTGAAACCTAAAAATTCAAACTGTTACTGGAAACGAACACTTGAACCTAGAAGAGTGAAAGTTGGGCAGCCAAGTGGGATTAGTGAACTGATCATTACCACCAAGTATCATCAAGATTTGGTGAAAAAATGTTTGCTGAGATTTCTGCAAACTAGTAGTTTTTTGGAAGCTTGGCAACCCCTTTCAAACGAAAGTGTTTTTCGCCAGTCTCTGCATGGGGTACTTCAAGAGGAAACAAACCATAGAGATAGAACTTAGAACTACTTCATTTTGTCAAGTTTCAAGGAGCTAGCACAAACCGTGTTTGATTTAGAGTTTCAAACACATCGATCTATATAGCAGAAAACAGAGTGAAACCTAAAATTTCAAAGTGTTACTGGAAACGAACGCTTGAACCTAGAAGAGTGAAAATTGGGCAGCCAAGTGGGCTTAGTGAACTGATCATTACCACCAAGTATCATCAAGATTTGGTGAAAAAAAGTTTGCTGAGATTTCAGCAAACGAGTAGTTTTTTGGAAGCTTGGCAACCCCTTTCAAACGAAAGTGTTTTTCGCCAGTCTCTCCATGGGGTACTTCAAGAGGAAACAAACCATAGAGATAGAACTTAGAACTACTTCATTTTGTCAAGTTTCACGGAGCTAGCACAAACCGTGTTTGATTTAGAGTTTCAAACACATCTATCTATATAGCAGAAAACAGAGTGAAACCTAAAAATTCAAACTGTTACTGGAAACGAACGCTTGAACCTAGAAGAGTGAAAGTTGGGCAGCCAAGTGGGCTTAGTGAACTGATCATTACCACCAAGTATCATCAAGATTTGGTGAAAAAATGTTTGCTGAGATTTCAGCAAACGAGTAGTTTTTTGGAAGCTTGGCAACCCCTTTCAAACCAAAGTGTTCTTCGCCAGTCTCTGCATGGGGTACTTCAAGAGGAAACAAACCATAGAGATAGAACTTAGAACTACTTCATTTTGTCAAGTTTCACGGAGCTGGCACAAACCGTGTTTGATTTAGAGTTTCAAACACATCTATCTATATAGCAGAAAACAGAGTGAAACCTAAAATTTCAAAGTGTTACTGGAAACGAACGCTTGAACCTCGAAGAGTGAAAATTGGGCAGCCAAGTGGGCTTAGTGAACTGATCATTACCACCAAGTATCATCAAGATTTTTAGAAAAAATGTTTGCTGAGATTTCAGCAAACGAGTAGTTTTTGGAAGCTTGGCAACCCCTTTCAAACGAAAGTGTTCTTCGCCAGTCTCTGCATGGGGTACTTCAAGAGGAAACAAACCATAGAGATAGAACTTAGAACTACTTCATTTTGTCAAGTTTCACGAAGCTAGCACAAACCGTGTTTGATTTAGAGTTTCAAACACATCTATCTATATAGCAGAAAACAGAGTGAAACCTAAAAATTCAAAGTGTTACTGGAAACGAATGCTTGAACCTAGAAGAGTGAAAGTTGGGCAGCCAAGTGGGATTAGTGAACTGATCATTACCACCAAGTATCATCAAGATTTGGTGAAAAAATGTTTGCTGAGATTTCAGCAAACTAGTAGTTTTTTGGAAGCTTGGCAACCCCTTTCAAACGAAAGTGTTTTTCGCCAGTCTCTGCATGGGGTACTTCAAGAGGAAACAAACCATAGAGATAGAACTTAGGACTACTTCATTTTGTCAAGTTTCAAGGAGCTAGCACAAACCGTGTTTGATTTAGAGTTTCAAACACATCTATCTATATAACAGAAAACAGAGTGAAACCTAAAAATTCAAACTGTTACTGGAAACGAACGCTTGAACCTAGAAGAGTGAAAGTTGCGCAGCCAAGTGGGATTAGTGAACTGATCATTACAACCAAGTATCATCAAGATTTGGTGAAAAAATGTTTGCTGAGATTTCAGCAAACGAGTAGTTTTGTGGAAGCTTGGCAACCCCTTTCAAACGAAAGTGTTCTTCGCCAGTCTCTGCATGGGGTACTTCAAGAGGAAACAAACCATAGAGATAGAACTTAGAACTACTTCATTTGGTCAAGTTTCAAGGAGCTAGCACAAACCGTGTTTGATTTAGAATTCCAAACACAGCTATCTATGTAGGAGAAAACAGAGTGAAACCTAAAAATTCAAACAGTCACTGGAAACGAAAGCTTCCACCTAGAAGAAAAAAATTGGGGCAGCCAAGTGGGCTTAGTGAACTGATCATTACCACCAAGTATCATCAAGATTTGGTGAAAAAATGTTTGCTGAGATTTCTGCAAACTAGTAGTTTTTTGGAAGCTTGGCAACCCCTTTCAAACGAAAGTGTTTTTCGCCAGTCTCTGCATGGGGTACTTCAAGAGGAAACAAACCATAGAGATAGAACTTAGAACTACTTCATTTTGTCAAGTTTCAAGGAGCTAGCACAAACCGTGTTTGATTTAGAGTTTCAAACACATCTATCTATATAACAGAAAACAGAGTGAAACCTAAAAATTCAAACTGTTACTGGAAAAGAACGCTTGAACCTAGAAGAGTGAAAGTTGGGCAGCCAAGTGGGATTAGTGAACTGATCATTACCACCAAGTATCATCAAGATTTGGTGAAAAAATGTTTGCTGAGATTTCAGCAAAATAGTAGTTTTTTGGAAGCTTGGCAACCCCTTTCAAACGGAAGTGTTTTTCGCGAGTCTCTGCATGGGGTACTTCAAGAGGAAAGAAACCATAGAGATAGAACTTAGAACTACTTCATTTTGTCAAGTTTCAAGGAGCTAGCACAAACCGTGTTTGATTTAGAGTTTCAAACACATCGATCTATATAGCAGAAAACAGAGTGAAACCTAAAATTTCAAAGTGTTACTGGAAACGAACGCTTGAACCTAGAAGAGTGAAAATTGGGCAGCCAAGTGGGCTTAGTGAACTGATCATTACCACCAAGTATCATCAAGATTTGGTGAAAAAATGTTTGCTGAGATTTCAGCAAACGAGTAGTTTTTTGGAAGCTTGGCAACCCCTTTCAAACGAAAGTGTTTTTCGCCAGTCTCTGCATGGGGTATTTCAAGAGGAAACAAACCATAGAGATAGAACTTAGAACTACTTCATTTTGTCAAGTTTCAAGGAGCTAGCACAAACCGTGTTTGATTTAGAGTTTCAAACACATCTATCTATATAGCAGAAAACAGAGTGAAACCTAAAAATTCAAACTGTTACTGGAAACGAACACTTGAACCTAGAAGAGTGAAAGTTGGGCAGCCAAGTGGGATTAGTGAACTGATCATTACCACCAAGTATCATCAAGATTTGGTGAAAAAATATTTGCTGAGATTTCAGCAAACTAGTAGTTTTTTGGAAGCTTGGCAACCCCTTTCAAACGAAAGTGTTTTTCGCCAGTCTCTGCATGGGGTACTTCAAGAGGAAACAAACCATAGAGATAGAACTTAGAACTACTTCATTTTGTCAAGTTTCAAGGAGCTAGCACAAACCGTGTTTGATTTAGAGTTTCAAACACATCTATCTATATAACAGAAAACAGAGTGAAACCTAAAAATTCAAACTGTTACTGGAAACGAATGCTTGAACCTAGAAGAGTGAAAGTTGTGCAGCCAAGTGGGATTAGTGAACTGATCATTACCACCAAGTATCATCAAGATTTGGTGAAAAAATGTTTGCTGAGATTTCAGCAAACTAGTAGTTTTTTGGAAGCTTGGCAACCCCTTTCAAACTGAAGTGTTCTTCGCCAGTCTCTGCATGGGGTACTTCAAGAGGAAACAAACCATAGAGATTGAACTTAGAACTACTTCATTTTGTCAAGTTTCACGGAGCTAGCACAAACCGTGTTTGATTTAGAGTTTCAAACACATCTATCTATATAGCAGAAAACAGAGTGAAACCTAAAAATTCAAACTGTTACTGGAAACGAACGCTTGAACCTAGAAGAGTGAAAGTTGGGCAGCCAAGTGGGATTAGTGATCTGATCATTACGACCAAGTATCATCAAGATTTGGTGAAAAAATGTTTGCTGAGATTTCAGCAAACTAGTAGTTTTTTGGAAGCTTGGCAACCCCTTTCAAACGGAAGTGTTTTTCGCCAGTCTCTGCATGGGGTACTTCAAGAGGAAACAAACCATAGAGATAGAACTTAGAACTACTTCATTTTGTCAAGTTTCACGGAGCTAGCACAAACCGTGTTTGATTTAGAGTTTCAAACACATCTATCTATATAGCAGAAAACAGAGTGAAACCTAAAAATTCAAACTGTTACTGGAAACGAACGCTTGAACCTAGAAGAGTGAAAGTTGGGCAGCCAAGTGGGATTAGTGAACTGATCATTACCACCAAGTATCATCAAGATTTGGTGAAAAAATGTTTGCTGAGATTTCAGCAAACTAGTAGTTTTTTGGAAGCTTGGCAACCCCTTTCAAACGAAAGTGTTTTTCGCCAGTCTCTGCATGGGGTACTTCAAGAGGAAACAAACCATAGAGATAGAACTTAGAACTACTTCATTTTGTCAAGTTTCAAGGAGCTAGCACAAACCGTGTTTGATTTAGAGTTTCAAACACATCTATCTATATAACAGAAAACAGAGTGAAACCTAAAAATTCAAACTGTTACTGGAAAAGAACGCTTGAACCTAGAAGAGTGAAAGTTGGGCAGCCAAGTGGGATTAGTGAACTGATCATTACCACCAAGTATCATCAAGATTTGGTGAAAAAATGTTTGCTGAGATTTCAGCAAAATAGTAGTTTTTTGGAAGCTTGGCAACCCCTTTCAAACGGAAGTGTTTTTCGCGAGTCTCTGCATGGGGTACTTCAAGAGGAAAGAAACCATAGAGATAGAACTTAGAACTACTTCATTTGGTCAAGTTTCAATTAGCTAGCACAAACCGTGTTTGATTTAGAGTTTCAAACACATCGATCTATATAGCAGAAAACAGAGTGAAACCTAAAATTTCAAAGTGTTACTGGAAACGAACGCTTGAACCTAGAAGAGTGAAAATTGGGCAGCCAAGTGGGCTTAGTGAACTGATCAGTACCACCAAGTATCATCAAGATTTGGTGAAAAAATGTTTGCTGAGATTTCAGCAAACGAGTAGTTTTTTGGAAGCTTGGCAACCCCTTTCAAACGAAAGTGTTTTTCGCCAGTCTCTGCATGGGGTACTTCAAGAGGAAACAAACCATAGAGATAGAACTTAGAACTACTTCATTTTGTCAAGTTTCAAGGAGCTAGCACAAACCGTGTTTGATTTAGAGTTTCAAACACATCTATCTATATAGCAGAAAACAGAGTGAAACCTAAAAATTCAAACTGTTACTGGAAACGAACACTTGAACCTAGAAGAGTGAAAGTTGGGCAGCCAAGTGGGATTAGTGAACTGATCATTACCACCAAGTATCATCAAGATTTGGTGAAAAAATATTTGCTGAGATTTCAGCAAACTAGTAGTTTTTTGGAAGCTTGGCAACCCCTTTCAAACGAAAGTGTTTTTCGCCAGTCTCTGCATGGGGTACTTCAAGAGGAAACAAACCATAGAGATAGAACTTAGAACTACTTCATTTTGTCAAGTTTCAAGGAGCTAGCACAAACCGTGTTTGATTTAGAGTTTCAAACACATCTATCTATATAACAGAAAACAGAGTGAAACCTAAAAATTCAAACTGTTACTGGAAACGAATGCTTGAACCTAGAAGAGTGAAAGTTGTGCAGCCAAGTGGGATTAGTGAACTGATCATTACCACCAAGTATCATCAAGATTTGGTGAAAAAATGTTTGCTGAGATTTCAGCAAACTAGTAGTTTTTTGGAAGCTTGGCAACCCCTTTCAAACTGAAGTGTTCTTCGCCAGTCTCTGCATGGGGTACTTCAAGAGGAAACAAACCATAGAGATAGAACTTAGAACTACTTCATTTTGTCAAGTTTCACGGAGCTAGCACAAACCGTGTTTGATTTAGAGTTTCAAACACATCTATCTATATAGCAGAAAACAGAGTGAAACCTAAAAATTCAAACTGTTACTGGAAACGAACGCTTGAACCTAGAAGAGTGAAAGTTGGGCAGCCAAGTGGGATTAGTGATCTGATCATTACGACCAAGTATCATCAAGATTTGGTGAAAAAATGTTTGCTGAGATTTCAGCAAACTAGTAGTTTTTTGGAAGCTTGGCAACCCCTTTCAAACGGAAGTGTTTTTCGCCAGTCTCTGCATGGGGTACTTCAAGAGGAAACAAACCATAGAGATAGAACTTAGAACTACTTCATTTTGTCAAGTTTCACGGAGCTAGCACGAACCGTGTTTGATTTAGAGTTTCAAACACATCTATCTATATAGCAGAAAACAGAGTGAAACCTAAAAATTCAAACTGTTACTGGAAACGAACGCTTGAACCTAGAAGAGTGAAAGTTGGGCAGCCAAGTGGGATTAGTGAACTGATCATTACCACCAAGTATCATCAAGATTTGGTGAAAAAATGTTTGCTGAGATTTCAGCAAACTAGTAGTTTTTTGGAAGCTTGGCAACCCCTTTCAAACGAAAGTGTTTTTCGCCAGACTCTGCATGGGGTACTTCAAGAGGAAACAAACCGTAGAGATAGAACTTAGAACTACTTCATTTTGTCAAGTTTCACGGAGCTAGCACAAACCGTGTTTGATTTAGAGTTTCAAACACATCTATCTATATAGCAGAAAACAGAGTGAAACCTAAAAATTCAAACTGTTACTGGAAACGAACGCTTGAACCTAGAAGAGTGAAAGTTGGGCAGCCAAGTGGGATTAGTGAACTGATCATTACCACCAAGTATCATCAAGATTTGGTGAAAACTGTTTGCTGAGATTTCAGCAAACGAGTAGTTTTTTGGAAGCTTGGCAACCACTTTCAAACGAAAGTGTTTTTCGCCAGTCTCTGCATGGGGTACTTCAAGAGGAAACAAACCATAGAGATAGAACTTAGAACTACTTCATTTAGTCAAGTTCAAGGAGCTAGCACAAACCGTGTTTGATTTTTAGAGTTTCAAACACATCTATCTATATAACAGAAAACAGAGTGAAACCTAAAAATTCAAACTGTTACTGGAAACGAACGCTTGAACCTAGAAGAGTGAAAGTTGGGCAGCCAAGTGGGATTAGTGATCCGATCATTACGACCAAGTATCATCAAGATTTGGTGAAAAAATGTTTGCTGAGATTTCAGCAAACTAGTAGTTTTTGGAAGATTGGCAACCCCTTTCAAACGAAAGTGTTTCTTCCGCCAGTCTCTGCATGGAGTACTTCAAGAGGAAACAAACCATAGAGATAGAACTTAGAACTACTTCATTTTGTCAAGTTTCACGAAGCTAGCACAAACCGTGTTTGATTTAGAGTTTCAAACACATCTATCTATATAGCAGAAAACAGAGTGAAACCTAAAAATTCAAAGTGTTACTGGAAACGAATGCTTTAACCTAGAAGAGTGAAAGTTGGGCAGCCAAGTGGGATTAGTGAACTGATCATTACCACCAAGTATCATCAAGATTTGGTGAAAAAATGTTTGCTGAGATTTCAGCAAACTAGTAGTTTTTTGGAAGCTTGGCAACCCCTTTCAAACGAAAGTGTTTTTCGCCAGTCTCTGCATGGGGTACTTCAAGAGGAAACAAACCATAGAGATAGAACTTAGGACTACTTCATTTTTTCAAGTTTCAAGGAGCTAGCACAAACCGTGTTTGATTTAGAGTTTCAAACACATCTATCTATATAGCAGAAAACAGAGTGAAACCTAAAAATTCAAACTGTTACTGGAAACGAACGCTTGAACCTAGAAGAGTGAAAGTTGCGCAGCCAAGTGGGATTAGTGAACTGATCATTACGAACAAGTATCATCAAGATTTGATGAAAAAATGTTTGCTGAGATTTCAGCAAACGAGTAGTTTTGTGGAAGCTTGGCAACCCCTTTCAATCGAAAGTGTTCTTCGCCAGTCTCTGCATGGGGTACTTCAAGAGGAAAAAAACCATAGAGATAGAACTTAGAACTACTTCATTTGGTCAAGTTTCAAGGAGCTAGCACAAACCGTGTTTGATTTAGAATTCCAAACACAGCTATCTATGTAGGAGAAAACAGAGTGAAACCTAAAAATTCAAACAGTCACTGGAAACGAAAGCTTCAACCTAGAAGAAAAAAATTGGGGCAGCCAAGTGGGCTTAGTGAACTGATCATTACCACCAAGTATCATCAAGTTTTGGTGAAAAAATGTTTGCTGAGATTTCTGCAAACTAGTAGTTTTTTGGAAGCTTGGCAACCCCTTTCAAACGAAAGTGTTTTTCGCCAGTCTCTGCATGGGGTACTTCAAGAGGAAACAAACCATAGAGATAGAACTTAGAAACTACTTCATTTGGTCCAGTTTCAAGGAGCTAGCACAAACCGTGTTTGATTTAGAGTTTCAAACACATCGATCTATATAGCAGAAAACAGAGTGAAACCTAAAATTTCAAAGTGTTACTGGAAACGAACGCTTGAACCTAGAAGAGTGAAATTGGGCAGCCAAGTGGGCTTAGTGAACTGATCATTACCACCAAGTATCATCAAGATTTGGTGAAAAAATGTTTGCTGAGATTTCAGCAAACGAGTAGTTTTTTGGAAGCTTGGCAACCCCTTTCAAACGAAAGTGTTTTTCGCCAGTCTCTGCATGGGGTACTTCAAGAGGAAAACAAACCATAGAGATAGAACTTAGAACTACTTCATTTTGTCAAGTTTCACGGAGCTAGCACAAACCGTGTTTGATTTAGAGTTTCAAACACATCTATCTATATAGCAGAAAACAGAGTGAAACCTAAAAATTCAAACTGTTACTGGAAACGAACGCTTGAACCTAGAAGAGTGAAAGTTGGGCAGCCAAGTGGGCTTAGTGAACTGATCATTACCACCAAGTATCATCAAGATTTGGTGAAAAAATGTTAGCTGAGATTTCAGCAAACGAGTAGTTTTTTGGAAGCTTGGCAACCCCTTTCAAACCAAAGTGTTCTTCGCCAGTCTCTGCATGGGGTACTTCAAGAGGAAACAAACCATAGAGATAGAACTTAGAACTACTTCATTTTGTCAAGTTTCACGGAGCTGGCACAAACCGTGTTTGATTTAGAGTTTCAAACACATCTATCTATATAGCAGAAAACAGAGTGAAACCTAAAATTTCAAAGTGTTACTGGAAACGAACGCTTGAACCTCGAAGAGTGAAAATTGGGCAGCCAAGTGGGCTTAGTGAACTGATCATTACCACCAAGTATCATCAAGATTTGGAGAAAAAATGTTTGCTGAGATTTCAGCAAACGAGTAGTTTTTGGAAGCTTGGCAACCCCTTTCAAACGAAAGTGTTCTTCGCCAGTCTCTGCATGGGGTACTTCAAGAGGAAAACAAACCATAGAGATAGAACTTAGAACTACTTCATTTTGTCAAGTTTCACGAAGCTAGCACAAACCGTGTTTGATTTAGAGTTTCAAACACATCTATCTATATAGCAGAAAACAGAGTGAAACCTAAAAATTCAAAGTGTTACTGGAAACGAATGCTTGAACCTAGAAGAGTGAAAGTTGGGCAGCCAAGTGGGATTAGTGAACTGATCATTACCACCAAGTATCATCAAGATTTGGTGAAAAAATGTTTGCTGAGATTTCAGCAAACTAGTAGTTTTTTGGAAGCTTGGCAACCCCTTTCAAACGAAAGTGTTTTTCGCCAGTCTCTGCATGGGGTACTTCAAGAGGAAACAAACCATAGAGATAGAACTTAGGACTACTTCATTTTGTCAAGTTTCAAGGAGCTAGCACAAACCGTGTTTGATTTAGAGTTTCAAACACATCTATCTATATAACAGAAAACAGAGTGAAACCTAAAAATTCAAACTGTTACTGGAAACGAACGCTTGAACCTAGAAGAGTGAAAGTTGCGCAGCCAAGTGGGATTAGTGAACTGATCATTACAACCAAGTATCATCAAGATTTGGTGAAAAAATGTTTGCTGAGATTTCAGCAAACGAGTAGTTTTGTGGAAGCTTGGCAACCCCTTTCAAACGAAAGTGTTCTTCGCCAGTCTCTGCATGGGGTACTTCAAGAGGAAACAAACCATAGAGATAGAACTTAGAACTACTTCATTTGGTCAAGTTTCAAGGAGCTAGCACAAACCGTGTTTGATTTAGAATTCCAAACACAGCTATCTATGTAGGAGAAAACAGAGTGAAACCTAAAAATTCAAACAGTCACTGGAAACGAAAGCTTCCACCTAGAAGAAAAAAATTGGGGCAGCCAAGTGGG